>NW_026689976.1:0-33907 GCF_943734765.1 Anopheles ziemanni | reverse complement strand
TGCAAAATGGTGTTTAGAAGGTGCTTAAAGTGACTTTAAAGAGAATGAGACGATGCAAAATGGTGTTTAGAAGGTGCTTAAAGTGACTTTAAAGAGAATGAGACGATGCAAAATGAGGTTTAGAAGGTGCCTAAGGTGACTTTAAAGAGAATGAGACGATGCAAAATGAGGTTTAGAAGGTGCTTAAAGTGACTTTAAAGAGAATGAGACGATGCAAAATGGTGTTTAGAAGGTGCTTAAGGTGACTTTAAAGAGAATGAGACGATGCAAAATGGTGTTTAGAAGGTGCTTAAAGTGACTTTAAAGAGAATGAGACGATGCAAAATGGTGTTTAGAAGGTGCTTAAAGTGACTTTAAAGAGAATGAGACGATGCAAAATGAGGTTTAGAAGGTGCTTAAAGTGACTTTAAAGAGAATGAGACGATGCAAAATGAGGTTTAGAAGGTGCTTAAAGTGACTTTAAAGAGAATGAGACGATGCAAAATGGTGTTTAGAAGGTGCTTAAAGTGACTTTAAAGAGAATGAGACGATGCAAAATGGTGTTTAGAAGGTGCTTAAAGTGACTTTAAAGAGAATGAGACGATGCAAAATGAGGTTTAGAAGGTGCTTAAAGTGACTTTAAAGAGAATGAGACGATGCAAAATGGTGTTTAGAAGGTGCTTAAAGTGACTTTAAAGAGAATGAGACGATGCAAAATGGTGTTTAGAAGGTGCTTAAGGTGACTTTAAAGAGAATGAGACGATGCAAAATGAGGTTTAGAAGGTGCTTAAGGTGACTTTAAAGAGAATGAGACGATGCAAAATGAGGTTTAAAGGTGCTTAAAGTGACTTTAAAGAGAATGAGACGATGCAAAATGGTGTTTAGAAGGTGCTTAAGGTGACTTTAAAGAGAATGAGACGATGCAAAATGGTGTTTAGAAGGTGCTTAAGGTGACTTTAAAGAGAATGAGACGATGCAAAATGGTGTTTAGAAGGTGCTTAAGGTGACTTTAAAGAGAATGAGACGATGCAAAATGAGGTTTAGAAGGTGCTTAAGGTGACTTTAAAGAGAATGAGACGATGCAAAATGGTGTTTAGAAGGTGCTTAAAGTGACTTTAAAGAGAATGAGACGATGCAAAATGAGGTTTAGAAGGTGCTTAAGGTGACTTTAAAGAGAATGAGACGATGCAAAATGAGGTTTAGAAGGTGCTTAAAGTGACTTTAAAGAGAATGAGACGATGCAAAATGGTGTTTAGAAGGTGCTTAAGGTGACTTTAAAGAGAATGAGACGATGCAAAATGAGGTTTAGAAGGTGCTTAAAGTGACTTTAAAGAGAATGAGACGATGCAAAATGAGGTTTAGAAGGTGCTTAAAGTGACTTTAAAGAGAATGAGACGATGCAAAATGGTGTTTAGAAGGTGCTTAAAGTGACTTTAAAGAGAATGAGACGATGCAAAATGGTGTTTAGAAGGTGCTTAAGGTGACTTTAAAGAGAATGAGACGATGCAAAATGAGGTTTAGAAGGTGCTTAAGGTGACTTTAAAGAGAATGAGACGATGCAAAATGGTGTTTAGAAGGTGCTTAAAGTGACTTTAAAGAGAATGAGACGATGCAAAATGAGGTTTAGAATGTGCTTAAAGTGACTTTAAAGAGAATGAGACGATGCAAAATGGTGTTTAGAAGGTGCTTAAGGTGACTTTAAAGAGAATGAGACGATGCAAAATGAGGTTTAGAAGGTGCTTAAAGTGACTTTAAAGAGAATGAGACGATGCAAAATGAGGTTTAGAAGGTGCTTAAAGTGACTTTAAAGAGAATGAGACGATGCAAAATGAGGTTTAGAAGGTGCTTAAAGTGACTTTAAAGAGAATGAGACGATGCAAAATGGTGTTTAGAAGGTGCTTAAGGTGACTTTAAAGAGAATGAGACGATGCAAAATGAGGTTTAGAAGGTGCTTAAAGTGACTTTAAAGAGAATGAGACGATGCAAAATGAGGTTTAGAAGGTGCTTAAGGTGACTTTAAAGAGAATGAGACGATGCAAAATGAGGTTTAGAAGGTGCTTAAAGTGACTTTAAAGAGAATGAGACGATGCAAAATGAGGTTTAGAAGGTGCTTAAAGTGACTTTAAAGAGAATGAGACGATGCAAAATGGTGTTTAGAAGGTGCTTAAGGTGACTTTAAAGAGAATGAGACGATGCAAAATGGTGTTTAGAAGGTGCTTAAAGTGACTTTAAAGAGAATGAGACGATGCAAAATGGTGTTTAGAAGGTGCTTAAGGTGACTTTAAAGAGAATGAGACGATGCAAAATGAGGTTTAGAAGGTGCTTAAAGTGACTTTAAAGAGAATGAGACGATGCAAAATGGTGTTTAGAAGGTGCTTAAAGTGACTTTAAAGAGAATGAGACGATGCAAAATGAGGTTTAGAAGGTGCTTAAAGTGACTTTAAAGAGAATGAGACGATGCAAAATGGTGTTTAGAAGGTGCTTAAAGTGACTTTAAAGAGAATGAGACGATGCAAAATGGTGTTTAGAAGGTGCTTAAAGTGACTTTAAAGAGAATGAGACGATGCAAAATGAGGTTTAGAAGGTGCTTAAGGTGACTTTAAAGAGAATGAGACGATGCAAAATGAGGTTTAGAAGGTGCTTAAAGTGACTTTAAAGAGAATGAGACGATGCAAAATGAGGTTTAGAAGGTGCTTAAAGTGACTTTAAAGAGAATGAGACGATGCAAAATGGTGTTTAGAAGGTGCTTAAGGTGACTTTAAAGAGAATGAGACGATGCAAAATGAGGTTTAGAAGGTGCTTAAAGTGACTTTAAAGAGAATGAGACGATGCAAAATGAGGTTTAGAAGGTGCTTAAGGTGACTTTAAAGAGAATGAGACGATGCAAAATGGTGTTTAGAAGGTGCTTAAAGTGACTTTAAAGAGAATGAGACGATGCAAAATGGTGTTTAGAAGGTGCTTAAAGTGACTTTAAGAGAATGAGACGATGCAAAATGGTGTTTAGAAGGTGCTTAAAGTGACTTTAAAGAGAATGAGACGATGCAAAATGGTGTTTAGAAGGTGCTTAAGGTGACTTTAAAGAGAATGAGACGATGCAAAATGAGGTTTAGAAGGTACTTAAGGTGACTTTAAAGAGAATGAGACGATGCAAAATGAGGTTTAGAAGGTGCTTAAAGTGACTTTAAAGAGAATGAGACGATGCAAAATGAGGTTTAGAAGGTGCTTAAAGTGACTTTAAAGAGAATGAGACGATGCAAAATGGTGTTTAGAAGGTGCTTAAGGTGACTTTAAAGAGAATGAGACGATGCAAAATGAGGTTTAGAAGGTGCTTAAAGTGACTTTAAAGAGAATGAGACGATGCAAAATGAGGTTTAGAAGGTGCTTAAGGTGACTTTAAAGAGAATGAGACGATGCAAAATGGTGTTTAGAAGGTGCTTAAAGTGACTTTAAAGAGAATGAGACGATGCAAAATGGTGTTTAGAAGGTGCTTAAAGTGACTTTAAAGAGAATGAGACGATGCAAAATGGTGTTTAGAAGGTGCTTAAAGTGACTTTAAAGAGAATGAGACGATGCAAAATGAGGTTTAGAAGGTGCTTAAGGTGACTTTAAAGAGAATGAGACGATGCAAAATGAGGTTTAGAAGGTACTTAAAGTGACTTTAAAGAGAATGAGACGATGCAAAATGGTGTTTAGAAGGTGCTTAAGGTGACTTTAAAGAGAATGAGACGATGCAAAATGAGGTTTAGAAGGTGCTTAAAGTGACTTTAAAGAGAATGAGACGATGCAAAATGGTGTTTAGAAGGTGCTTAAAGTGACTTTAAAGAGAATGAGACGATGCAAAATGGTGTTTAGAAGGTGCTTAAAGTGACTTTAAAGAGAATGAGACGATGCAAAATGGTGTTTAGAAGGTGCTTAAAGTGACTTTAAAGAGAATGAGACGATGCAAAATGGTGTTTAGAAGGTGCTTAAGGTGACTTTAAAGAGAATGAGACGATGCAAAATGAGGTTTAGAAGGTGCTTAAAGTGACTTTAAAGAGAATGAGACGATGCAAAATGAGGTTTAGAAGGTGCTTAAAGTGACTTTAAAGAGAATGAGACGATGCAAAATGAGGTTTAGAAGGTGCTTAAGGTGACTTTAAAGAGAATGAGACGATGCAAAATGAGGTTTAGAAGGTGCTTAAAGTGACTTTAAAGAGAATGAGACGATGCAAAATGAGGTTTAGAAGGTGCTTAAAGTGACTTTAAAGAGAATGAGACGATGCAAAATGGTGTTTAGAAGGTGCTTAAGGTGACTTTAAAGAGAATGAGACGATGCAAAATGAGGTTTAGAAGGTGCTTAAAGTGACTTTAAAGAGAATGAGACGATGCAAAATGAGGTTTAGAAGGTGCTTAAAGTGACTTTAAAGAGAATGAGACGATGCAAAATGAGGTTTAGAAGGTGCTTAAAGTGACTTTAAAGAGAATGAGACGATGCAAAATGGTGTTTAGAAGGTGCTTAAGGTGACTTTAAAGAGAATGAGACGATGCAAAATGAGGTTTAGAAGGTGCTTAAAGTGACTTTAAAGAGAATGAGACGATGCAAAATGAGGTTTAGAAGGTGCTTAAAGTGACTTTAAAGAGAATGAGACGATGCAAAATGGTGTTTAGAAGGTGCTTAAAGTGACTTTAAAGAGAATGAGACGATGCAAAATGAGGTTTAGAAGGTGCTTAAAGTGACTTTAAAGAGAATGAGACGATGCAAAATGAGGTTTAGAAGGTGCTTAAAGTGACTTTAAAGAGAATGAGACGATGCAAAATGGTCTTTAGAAGGTGCTTAAAGTGACTTTAAAGAGAATGAGACGATGCAAAATGGTGTTTAGAAGGTGCTTAAGGTGACTTTAAAGAGAATGAGACGATGCAAAATGAGGTTTAGAAGGTGCTTAAAGTGACTTTAAAGAGAATGAGACGATGCAAAATGAGGTTTGGAAGGTGCTTAAGGTGACTTTAAAGAGAATGAGACGATGCAAAATGAGGTTTAGAAGGTGCTTAAAGTGACTTTAAAGAGAATGAGACGATGCAAAATGGTGTTTAGAAGGTGCTTAAAGTGACTTTAAAGAGAATGAGACGATGCAAAATGGTGTTTAGAAGGTGCTTAAAGTGACTTTAAAGAGAATGAGACGATGCAAAATGGTGTTTAGAAGGTGCTTAAGGTGACTTTAAAGAGAATGAGACGATGCAAAATGAGGTTTAGAAGGTGCTTAAAGTGACTTTAAAGAGAATGAGACGATGCAAAATGGTGTTTAGAAGGTGCTTAAGGTGACTTTAAAGAGAATGAGACGATGCAAAATGGTGTTTAGAAGGTGCTTAAAGTGACTTTAAAGAGAATGAGACGATGCAAAATGGTGTTTAGAAGGTGCTTAAGGTGACTTTAAAGAGAATGAGACGATGCAAAATGAGGTTTAGAAGGTGCTTAAAGTGACTTTAAAGAGAATGAGACGATGCAAAATGAGGTTTAGAAGGTGCTTAAAGTGACTTTAAAGAGAATGAGACGATGCAAAATGAGGTTTAGAAGGTGCTTAAAGTGACTTTAAAGAGAATGAGACGATGCAAAATGGTGTTTAGAAGGTGCTTAAAGTGACTTTAAAGAGAATGAGACGATGCAAAATGGTGTTTAGAAGGTGCTTAAGGTGACTTTAAAGAGAATGAGACGATGCAAAATGAGGTTTAGAAGGTGCTTAAGGTGACTTTAAAGAGAATGAGACGATGCAAAATGAGGTTTAGAAGGTGCTTAAAGTGACTTTAAAGAGAATGAGACGATGCAAAATGAGGTTTAGAAGGTGCTTAAAGTGACTTTAAAGAGAATGAGACGATGCAAAATGAGGTTTAGAAGGTGCTTAAAGTGACTTTAAAGAGAATGAGACGATGCAAAATGGTGTTTAGAAGGTGCTTAAAGTGACTTTAAAGAGAATGAGACGATGCAAAATGAGGTTTAGAAGGTGCTTAAAGTGACTTTAAAGAGAATGAGACGATGCAAAATGAGGTTTAGAAGGTGCTTAAAGTGACTTTAAAGAGAATGAGACGATGCAAAATGAGGTTTAGAAGGTGCTTAAGGTGACTTTAAAGAGAATGAGACGATGCAAAATGAGGTTTAGAAGGTGCTTAAAGTGACTTTAAAGAGAATGAGACGATGCAAAATGGTGTTTAGAAGGTGCTTAAAGTGACTTTAAAGAGAATGAGACGATGCAAAATGGTGTTTAGAAGGTGCTTAAAGTGACTTTAAAGAGAATGAGACGATGCAAAATGAGGTTTAGAAGGTGCTTAAAGTGACTTTAAAGAGAATGAGACGATGCAAAATGGTGTTTAGAAGGTGCTTAAAGTGACTTTAAAGAGAATGAGACGATGCAAAATGGTGTTTAGAAGGTGCTTATGGTGACTTTAAAGAGAATGAGACGATGCAAAATGAGGTTTAGAAGGTGCTTAAGGTGACTTTAAAGAGAATGAGACGATGCAAAATGGTGTTTAGAAGGTGCTTAAAGTGACTTTAAAGAGAATGAGACGATGCAAAATGAGGTTTAGAAGGTGCTTAAAGTGACTTTAAAGAGAATGAGACGATGCAAAATGGTGTTTAGAAGGTGCTTAAAGTGACTTTAAAGAGAATGAGACGATGCAAAATGGTGTTTAGAAGGTGCTTAAAGTGACTTTAAAGAGAATGAGACGATGCAAAATGGTGTTTAGAAGGTGCTTAAAGTGACTTTAAAGAGAATGAGACGATGCAAAATGAGGTTTAGAAGGTGCTTAAAGTGACTTTAAAGAGAATGAGACGATGCAAAATGAGGTTTAGAAGGTGCTTAAAGTGACTTTAAAGAGAATGAGACGATGCAAAATGAGGTTTAGAAGGTGCTTAAAGTGACTTTAAAGAGAATGAGACGATGCAAAATGAGGTTTAGAAGGTGCTTAAAGTGACTTTAAAGAGAATGAGACGATGCAAAATGAGGTTTAGAAGGTGCTTAAGGTGACTTTAAAGAGAATGAGACGATGCAAAATGAGGTTTAGAAGGTGCTTAAAGTGACTTTAAAGAGAATGAGACGATGCAAAATGGTGTTTAGAAGGTGCTTAAAGTGACTTTAAAGAGAATGAGACGATGCAAAATGAAGTTTAGAAGGTGCTTAAAGTGACTTTAAAGAGAATGAGACGATGCAAAATGAGGTTTAGAAGGTGCTTAAAGTGACTTTAAAGAGAATGAGACGATGCAAAATGGTGTTTAGAAGGTGCTTAAGGTGACTTTAAAGAGAATGAGACGATGCAAAATGAGGTTTAGAAGGTGCTTAAGGTGACTTTAAAGAGAATGAGACGATGCAAAATGGTGTTTAGAAGGTGCTTAAAGTGACTTTAAAGAGAATGAGACGATGCAAAATGAGGTTTAGAAGGTGCTTAAAGTGACTTTAAAGAGAATGAGACGATGCAAAATGGTGTTTAGAAGGTGCTTAAAGTGACTTTAAAGAGAATGAGACGATGCAAAATGGTGCTTAGAAGGTGCTTAAGGTGACTTTAAAGAGAATGAGACGATGCAAAATGAGGTTTAGAAGGTGCTTAAAGTGACTTTAAAGAGAATGAGACGATGCAAAATGAGGTTTAGAAGGTGCTTAAAGTGACTTTAAAGAGAATGAGACGATGCAAAATGGTGTTTAGAAGGTGCTTAAAGTGACTTTAAAGAGAATGAGACGATGCAAAATGGTGTTTAGAAGGTGCTTAAAGTGACTTTAAAGAGAATGAGACGATGCAAAATGGTGTTTAGAAGGTGCTTAAGGTGACTTTAAAGAGAATGAGACGATGCAAAATGAGGTTAAGAAGGTGCTTAAAGTGACTTTAAAGAGAATGAGACGATGCAAAATGGTGTTTAGAAGGTGCTTAAAGTGACTTTAAAGAGAATGAGACGATGCAAAATGGTGTTTAGAAGGTGCTTAAAGTGACTTTAAAGAGAATGAGACGATGCAAAATGAGGTTTAGAAGGTGCTTAAGGTGACTTTAAAGAGAATGAGACGATGCAAAATGAGGTTTAGAAGGTGCTTAAAGTGACTTTAAAGAGAATGAGACGATGCAAAATGGTGTTTAGAAGGTGCTTAAGGTGACTTTAAAGAGAATGAGACGATGCAAAATGGTGTTTAGAAGGTGCTTAAAGTGACTTTAAAGAGAATGAGACGATGCAAAATGAGGTTTAGAAGGTGCTTAAGGTGACTTTAAAGAGAATGAGACGATGCAAAATGAGGTTTAGAAGGTGCTTAAAGTGACTTTAAAGAGAATGAGACGATGCAAAATGAGGTTTTGAAGGTGCTTAAAGTGACTTTAAAGAGAATGAGACGATGCAAAATGGTGTTTAGAAGGTGCTTAAAGTGACTTTAAAGAGAATGAGACGATGCAAAATGGTGTTTAGAAGGTGCTTAAGGTGACTTTAAAGAGAATGAGACGATGCAAAATGAGGTTTAGAAGGTGCTTAAAGTGACTTTAAAGAGAATGAGACGATGCAAAATGGTGTTTAGAAGGTGCTTAAAGTGACTTTAAAGAGAATGAGACGATGCAAAATGGTGTTTAGAAGGTGCTTAAAGTGACTTTAAAGAGAATGAGACGATGCAAAATGGTGTTTAGAAGGTGCTTAAAGTGACTTTAAAGAGAATGAGACGATGCAAAATGGTGTTTAGAAGGTGCTTAAGGTGACTTTAAAGAGAATGAGACGATGCAAAATGAGGTTTAGAAGGTGCTTAAAGTGACTTTAAAAAGAATGAGACGATGCAAAATGAGGTTTAGAAGGTGCTTAAGGTGACTTTAAAGAGAATGAGACGATGCAAAATGAGGTTTAGAAGGTGCTTAAAGTGACTTTAAAGAGAATGAGACGATGCAAAATGGTGTTTAGAAGGTGCTTAAAGTGACTTTAAAGAGAATGAGACGATGCAAAATGGTGTTTAGAAGGTGCTTAAAGTGACTTTAAAGAGAATGAGACGATGCAAAATGGTGTTTAGAAGGTGCTTAAGGTGACTTTAAAGAGAATGAGACGATGCAAAATGAGGTTTAGAAGGTGCTTAAAGTGACTTTAAAGAGAATGAGACGATGCAAAATGGTGTTTAGAAGGTGCTTAAAGTGACTTTAAAGAGAATGAGACGATGCAAAATGGTGTTTAGAAGGTGCTTAAGGTGACTTTAAAGAGAATGAGACGATGCAAAATGGTGTTTAGAAGGTGCTTAAGGTGACTTTAAAGAGAATGAGACGATGCAAAATGGTGTTTAGAAGGTGCTTAAGGTGACTTTAAAGAGAATGAGACGATGCAAAATGAGGTTTAGAAGGTGCTTAAGGTGACTTTAAAGAGAATGAGACGATGCAAAATGGTGTTTAGAAGGTGCTTAAAGTGACTTTAAAGAGAATGAGACGATGCAAAATGGTGTTTAGAAGGTGCTTAAGGTGACTTTAAAGAGAATGAGACGATGCAAAATGAGGTTTAGAAGGTGCTTAAGGTGACTTTAAAGAGAATGAGACGATGCAAAATGGTGTTTAGAAGGTGCTTAAAGTGACTTTAAAGAGAATGAGACGATGCAAAATGAGGTTTAGAAGGTGCTTAAAGTGACTTTAAAGAGAATGAGACGATGCAAAATGAGGTTTAGAAGGTGCTTAAAGTGACTTTAAAGAGAATGAGACGATGCAAAATGGTGTTTAGAAGGTGCTTAAGGTGACTTTAAAGAGAATGAGACGATGCAAAATGAGGTTTAGAAGGTGCTTAAGGTGACTTTAAAGAGAATGAGACGATGCAAAATGGTGTTTAGAAGGTGCTTAAAGTGACTTTAAAGAGAATGAGACGATGCAAAATGAGGTTTAGAAGGTGCTTAAAGTGACTTTAAAGAGAATGAGACGATGCAAAATGGTGTTTAGAAGGTGCTTAAAGTGACTTTAAAGAGAATGAGACGATGCAAAATGAGGTTTAGAAGGTGCTTAAAGTGACTTTAAAGAGAATGAGACGATGCAAAATGAGGTTTAGAAGGTGCTTAAGGTGACTTTAAAGAGAATGAGACGATGCAAAATGAGGTTTAGAAGGTGCTTAAAGTGACTTTAAAGAGAATGAGACGATGCAAAATGGTGTTTAGAAGGTGCTTAAAGTGACTTTAAAGAGAATGAGACGATGCAAAATGGTGTTTAGAAGGTGCTTAAAGTGACTTTAAAGAGAATGAGACGATGCAAAATGGTGTTTAGAAGGTGCTTAAAGTGACTTTAAAGAGAATGAGACGATTCAAAATGGTGTTTAGAAGGTGCTTAAAGTGACTTTAAAGAGAATGAGACGATGCAAAATGGTGTTTAGAAGGTGCTTAAGGTGACTTTAAAGAGAATGAGACGATGCAAAATGAGGTTTAGAAGGTGCTTAAAGTGACTTTAAAAAGAATGAGACGATGCAAAATGAGGTTTAGAAGGTGCTTAAGGTGACTTTAAAGAGAATGAGACGATGCAAAATGAGGTTTAGAAGGTGCTTAAGGTGACTTTAAAGAGAATGAGACGATGCAAAATGAGGTTTAGAAGGTGCTTAAAGTGACTTTAAAGAGAATGAGACGATGCAAAATGGTGTTTAGAAGGTGCTTAAAGTGACTTTAAAGAGAATGAGACGATGCAAAATGAGGTTTAGAAGGTGCTTAAAGTGACTTTAAAGAGAATGAGACGATGCAAAATGAGGTTTAGAAGGTGCTTAAAGTGACTTTAAAGAG
Organism: Anopheles ziemanni; assembly: GCF_943734765.1. Taxonomy (NCBI): domain Eukaryota; kingdom Metazoa; phylum Arthropoda; class Insecta; order Diptera; family Culicidae; genus Anopheles; species Anopheles ziemanni. Next base: position 23,213 of record NW_026689976.1, on the reverse strand, counting down.
AATGAGACGATGCAAAATGGTGTTTAGAAGGTGCTTAAGGTGACTTTAAAGAGAATGAGACGATGCAAAATGGTGTTTAGAAGGTGCTTAAAGTGACTTTAAAGAGAATGAGACGATGCAAAATGAGGTTTAGAAGGTGCTTAAGGTGACTTTAAAGAGAATGAGACGATGCAAAATGAGGTTTAGAAGGTGCTTAAAGTGACTTTAAAGAGAATGAGACGATGCAAAATGAGGTTTAGAAGGTGCTTAAAGTGACTTTAAAGAGAATGAGACGATGCAAAATGAGGTTTAGAAGGTGCTTAAAGTGACTTTAAAGAGAATGAGACGATGCAAAATGAGGTTTAGAAGGTGCTTAAGGTGACTTTAAAGAGAATGAGACGATGCAAAATGAGGTTTAGAAGGTGCTTAAAGTGACTTTAAAGAGAATGAGACGATGCAAAATGGTCTTTAGAAGGTGCTTAAAGTGACTTTAAAGAGAATGAGACGATGCAAAATGGTGTTTAGAAGGTGCTTAAAGTGACTTTAAAGAGAATGAGACGATGCAAAATGGTGTTTAGAAGGTGCTTAAAGTGACTTTAAAGAGAATGAGACGATGCAAAATGGTGTTTAGAAGGTGCTTAAAGTGACTTTAAAGAGAATGAGACGATGCAAAATGGTGTTTAGAAGGTGCTTAAAGTGACTTTAAAGAGAATGAGACGATGCAAAATGGTGTTTAGAAGGTGCTTAAAGTGACTTTAAAGAGAATGAGACGATGCAAAATGGTGTTTAGAAGGTGCTTAAGGTGACTTTAAAGAGAATGAGACGATGCAAAATGAGGTTTAGAAGGTGCTTAAGGTGACTTTAAAGAGAATGAGACGATGCAAAATGAGGTTTAGAAGGTGCTTAAAGTGACTTTAAAGAGAATGAGACGATGCAAAATGGTGTTTAGAAGGTGCTTAAAGTGACTTTAAAGAGAATGAGACGATGCAAAATGGTGTTTAGAAGGTGCTTAAAGTGACTTTAAAGAGAATGAGACGATGCAAAATGGTGTTTAGAAGGTGCTTAAGGTGACTTTAAAGAGAATGAGACGATGCAAAATGAGGTTTAGAAGGTGCTTAAAGTGACTTTAAAGAGAATGAGACGATGCAAAATGGTGTTTAGAAGGTGCTTAAAGTGACTTTAAAGAGAATGAGACGATGCAAAATGAGGTTTAGAAGGTGCTTAAAGTGACTTTAAAGAGAATGAGACGATGCAAAATGAGGTTTAGAAGGTGCTTAAAGTGACTTTAAAGAGAATGAGACGATGCAAAATGGTGTTTAGAAGGTGCTTAAGGTGACTTTAAAGAGAATGAGACGATGCAAAATGAGGTTTAGAAGGTGCTTAAAGTGACTTTAAAGAGAATGAGACGATGCAAAATGGTGTTTAGAAGGTGCTTAAAGTGACTTTAAAGAGAATGAGACGATGCAAAATGGTGTTTAGAAGGTGCTTAAGGTGACTTTAAAGAGAATGAGACGATGCAAAATGAGGTTTAGAAGGTGCTTAAAGTGACTTTAAAAAGAATGAGACGATGCAAAATGTGGTTTAGAAGGTGCTTAAGGTGACTTTAAAGAGAATGAGACGATGCAAAATGAGGTTTAGAAGGTGCTTAAAGTGACTTTAAAGAGAATGAGACGATGCAAAATGGTGTTTAGAAGGTGCTTAAAGTGACTTTAAAGAGAATGAGACGATGCAAAATGGTGTTTAGAAGGTGCTTAAAGTGACTTTAAAGAGAATGAGACGATGCAAAATGGTGTTTAGAAGGTGCTTAAGGTGACTTTAAAGAGAATGAGACGATGCAAAATGAGGTTTAGAAGGTGCTTAAAGTGACTTTAAAGAGAATGAGACGATGCAAAATGGTGTTTAGAAGGTGCTTAAAGTGACTTTAAAGAGAATGAGACGATGCAAAATGAGGTTTAGAAGGTGCTTAAAGTGACTTGAAAGAGAATGAGACGATGCAAAATGAGGTTTAGAAGGTGCTTAAGGTGACTTTAAAGAGAATGAGACGATGCAAAATGAGGTTTAGAAGGTGCTTAAAGTGACTTTAAAGAGAATGAGACGATGCAAAATGAGGTTTAGAAGGTGCTTAAAGTGACTTTAAAGAGAATGAGACGATGCAAAATGGTGTTTAGAAGGTGCTTAAGGTGACTTTAAAGAGAATGAGACGATGCAAAATGGTGTTTAGAAGGTGCTTAAGGTGACTTTAAAGAGAATGAGACGATGCAAAATGGTGTTTAGAAGGTGCTTAAGGTGACTTTAAAGAGAATGAGACGATGCAAAATGAGGTTTAGAAGGTGCTTAAGGTGACTTTAAAGAGAATGAGACGATGCAAAATGGTGTTTAGAAGGTGCTTAAAGTGACTTTAAAGAGAATGAGACGATGCAAAATGAGGTTTAGAAGGTGCTTAAGGTGACTTTAAAGAGAATGAGACGATGCAAAATGAGGTTTAGAAGGTGCTTAAAGTGACTTTAAAGGGAATGAGACGATGCAAAATGGTGTTTAGAAGGTGCTTAAGGTGACTTTAAAGAGAATGAGACGATGCAAAATGGTGTTTAGAAGGTGCTTAAAGTGACTTTAAAGAGAATGAGACGATGCAAAATGAGGTTTAGAAGGTGCTTAAGGTGACTTTAAAGAGAATGAGACGATGCAAAATGGTGTTTAGAAGGTGCTTAAAGTGACTTTAAAGAGAATGAGACGATGCAAAATGAGGTTTAGAAGGTGCTTAAGGTGACTTTAAAGAGAATGAGACGATGCAAAATGAGGTTTAGAAGGTGCTTAAAGTGACTTTAAAGAGAATGAGACGATGCAAAATGGTGTTTAGAAGGTGCTTAAGGTGACTTTAAAGAGAATGAGACGATGCAAAATGAGGTTTAGAAGGTGCTTAAAGTGACTTTAAAGAGAATGAGACGATGCAAAATGGTGTTTAGAAGGTGCTTAAAGTGACTTTAAAGAGAATGAGACGATGCAAAATGGTGTTTAGAAGGTGCTTAAGGTGACTTTAAAGAGAATGAGACGATGCAAAATGAGGTTTAGAAGGTGCTTAAGGTGACTTTAAAGAGAATGAGACGATGCAAAATGGTGTTTAGAAGGTGCTTAAAGTGACTTTAAAGAGAATGAGACGATGCAAAATGAGGTTTAGAAGGTGCTTAAAGTGACTTTAAAGAGAATGAGACGATGCAAAATGAGGTTTAGAAGGTGCTTAAAGTGACTTTAAAGAGAATGAGACGATGCAAAATGGTGTTTAGAAGGTGCTTAAGGTGACTTTAAAGAGAATGAGACGATGCAAAATGAGGTTTAGAAGGTGCTTAAAGTGACTTTAAAGAGAATGAGACGATGCAAAATGGTGTTTAGAAGGTGCTTAAAGTGACTTTAAAGAGAATGAGACGATGCAAAATGAGGTTTAGAAGGTGCTTAAGGTGACTTTAAAGAGAATGAGATGATGCAAAATGAGGTTTAGAAGGTGCTTAAGGTGACTTTAAAGAGAATGAGACGATGCAAAATGAGGTTTAGAAGGTGCTTAAAGTGACTTTAAAGAGAATGAGACGATGCAAAATGGTGTTTAGAAGGTGCTTAAGGTGACTTTAAAGAGAATGAGACGATGCAAAATGGTGTTTAGAAGGTGCTTAAGGTGACTTTAAAGAGAATGAGACGATGCAAAATGGTGTTTAGAAGGTGCTTAAGGTGACTTTAAAGAGAATGAGACGATGCAAAATGAGGTTTAGAAGGTGCTTAAGGTGACTTTAAAGAGAATGAGACGATGCAAAATGGTGTTTAGAAGGTGCTTAAAGTGACTTTAAAGAGAATGAGACGATGCAAAATGAGGTTTAGAAGGTGCTTAAGGTGACTTTAAAGAGAATGAGACGATGCAAAATGAGGTTTAGAAGGTGCTTAAAGTGACTTTAAAGGGAATGAGACGATGCAAAATGGTGTTTAGAAGGTGCTTAAGGTGACTTTAAAGAGAATGAGACGATGCAAAATGGTGTTTAGAAGGTGCTTAAAGTGACTTTAAAGAGAATGAGACGATGCAAAATGGTGTTTAGAAGGTGCTTAAGGTGACTTTAAAGAGAATGAGACGATGCAAAATGAGGTTTAGAAGGTGCTTAAAGTGACTTTAAAGAGAATGAGACGATGCAAAATGGTGTTTAGAAGGTGCTTAAAGTGACTTTAAAGAGAATGAGACGATGCAAAATGGTGTTTAGAAGGTGCTTAAAGTGACTTTAAAGAGAATGAGACGATGCAAAATGAGGTTTAGAAGGTGCTTAAAGTGACTTTAAAGAGAATGAGACGATGCAAAATGAGGTTTAGAAGGTGCTTAAAGTGACTTTAAAGAGAATGAGACGATGCAAAATGGTGTTTAGAAGGTGCTTAAGGTGACTTTAAAGAGAATGAGACGATGCAAAATGGTGTTTAGAAGGTGCTTAAAGTGACTTTAAAGAGAATGAGACGATGCAAAATGGTGTTTAGAAGGTGCTTAAGGTGACTTTAAAGAGAATGAGACGATGCAAAATGAGGTTTAGAAGGTGCTTAAAGTGACTTTAAAGAGAATGAGACGATGCAAAATGAGGTTTAGAAGGTGCTTAAGGTGACTTTAAAGAGAATGAGACGATGCAAAATGAGGTTTAGAAGGTGCTTAAAGTGACTTTAAAGAGAATGAGACGATGCAAAATGGTGCTTAGAAGGTGCTTAAGGTGACTTTAAAGAGAATGAGACGATGCAAAATGGTGTTTAGCAGGTGCTTAAAGTGACTTTAAAGAGAATGAGACGATGCAAAATGAGGTTTAGAAGGTGCTTAAAGTGACTTTAAAGAGAATGAGACGATGCAAAATGGTGTTTAGAAGGTGCTTAAAGTGACTTTAAAGAGAATGAGACGATGCAAAATGAGGTTTAGAAGGTGCTTAAAGTGACTTTAAAGAGAATGAGACGATGCAAAATGGTGTTTAGAAGGTGCTTAAGGTGACTTTAAAGAGAATGAGACGATGCAAAATGAGGTTTAGAAGGTGCTTAAAGTGACTTTAAAGAGAATGAGACGATGCAAAATGGTGTTTAGAAGGTGCTTAAGGTGACTTTAAAGAGAATGAGACGATGCAAAATGGTGTTTAGAAGGTGCTTAAGGTGACTTTAAAGAGAATGAGACGATGCAAAATGAGGTTTAGAAGGTGCTTAAAGTGACTTTAAAGAGAATGAGACGATGCAAAATGGTGTTTAGAAGGTGCTTAAAGTGACTTTAAAGAGAATGAGACGATGCAAAATGGTCTTTAGAAGGTGCTTAAAGTGACTTTAAAGAGAATGAGACGATGCAAAATGGTGTTTAGAAGGTGCTTAAGGTGACTTTAAAGAGAATGAGACGATGCAAAATGGTGTTTAGAAGGTGCTTAAAGTGACTTTAAAGAGAATGAGACGATGCAAAATGGTGTTTAGAAGGTGCTTAAAGTGACTTTAAAGAGAATGAGACGATGCAAAATGAGGTTTAGAAGGTGCTTAAAGTGACTTTAAAGAGAATGAGACGATGCAAAATGGTGTTTAGAAGGTGTTTAAAGTGACTTTAAAGAGAATGAGACGATGCAAAATGGTGTTTAGAAGGTGCTTAAAGTGACTTTAAAGAGAATGAGACGATGCAAAATGGTGTTTAGAAGGTGCTTAAGGTGACTTTAAAGAGAATGAGACGATGCAAAATGAGGTTTAGAAGGTGCTTAAAGTGACTTTAAAGAGAATGAGACGGTGCAAAATGAGGTTTAGAAGGTGCTTAAAGTGACTTTAAAGAGAATGAGACGATGCAAAATGGTGTTTAGAAGGTGCTTAAGGTGACTTTAAAGAGAATGAGATGATGCAAAATGAGGTTTAGAAGGTGCTTAAAGTGACTTTAAAGAGAATGAGACGATGCAAAATGGTGTTTAGAAGGTGCTTAAAGTGACTTTAAAGAGAATGAGACGATGCAAAATGGTCTTTAGAAGGTGCTTAAAGTGACTTTAAAGAGAATGAGACGATGCAAAATGGTGTTTAGAAGGTGCTTAAGGTGACTTTAAAGAGAATGAGACGATGCAAAATGAGGTTTAGAAGGTGCTTAAAGTGACTTTAAAGAGAATGAGACGATGCAAAATGGTGTTTAGAAGGTGCTTAAAGTGACTTTAAAGAGAATGAGACGATGCAAAATGAGGTTTAGAAGGTGCTTAAAGTGACTTTAAAGAGAATGAGACGATGCAAAATGGTGTTTAGAAGGTGCTTAAAGTGACTTTAAAGAGAATGAGACGATGCAAAATGAGGTTTAGAAGGTGCTTAAAGTGACTTTAAAGAGAATGAGACGATGCAAAATGGTGTTTAGAAGGTGCTTAAGGTGACTTTAAAGAGAATGAGACGATGCAAAATGAGGTTTAGAAGGTGCTTAAAGTGACTTTAAAGAGAATGAGACGATGCAAAATGGTGTTTAGAAGGTGCTTAAAGTGACTTTAAAGAGAATGAGACGATGCAAAATGGTGTTTAGAAGGTACTTAAAGTGACTTTAAAGAGAATGAGACAATGCAAAATGAGGTTTAGAAGGTGCTTAAAGTGACTTTAAAGAGAATGAGACGATGCAAAATGAGGTTTAGAAGGTGCTTAAAGTGACTTTAAAGAGAATGAGACGATGCAAAATGGTGTTTAGAAGGTGCTTAAGGTGACTTTAAAGAGAATGAGACGATGCAAAATGAGGTTTAGAAGGTGCTTAAAGTGACTTTAAAGAGAATGAGACGATGCAAAATGGTGTTTAGAAGGTGCTTAAAGTGACTTTAAAGAGAATGAGACGATGCAAAATGAGGTTTAGAAGGTGCTTAAGGTGACTTTAAAGAGAATGAGACGATGCAAAATGAGGTTTAGAAGGTGCTTAAAGTGACTTTAAAGAGAATGAGACGATGCAAAATGGTGTTTAGAAGGTGCTTAAAGTGACTTTAAAGAGAATGAGGCGATGCAAAATGAGGTTTAGAAGGTGCTTAAAGTGACTTTAAAGAGAATGAGACGATGCAAAATGGTGTTTAGAAGGTGCTTAAGGTGACTTTAAAGAGAATGAGACGATGCAAAATGGTGTTTAGAAGGTGCTTAAAGTGACTTTAAAGAGAATGAGACGATGCAAAATGAGGTTTAGAAGGTGCTTAAAGTGACTTTAAAGAGAATGAGACGATGCAAAATGGTGTTTAGAAGGTGCTTAAGGTGACTTTAAAGAGAATAAGACGATGCAAAATGGTGTTTAGAAGGTGCTTAAAGTGACTTTAAAGAGAATGAGACGATGCAAAATGGTGTTTAGAAGGTGCTTAAAGTGACTTTAAAGAGAATGAGACGATGCAAAATGAGGTTTAGAAGGTGCTTAAGGTGACTTTAAAGAGAATGAGACGATGCAAAATGAGGTTTAGAAGGTGCTTAAAGTGACTTTAAAGAGAATGAGACGATGCAAAATGGTGTTTAGAAGGTGCTTAAAGTGACTTTAAAGAGAATGAGACGATGCAAAATGGTGTTTAGAAGGTGCTTAAGGTGACTTTAAAGAGAATGAGACGATGCAAAATGGTGTTTAGAAGGTGCTTAAAGTGACTTTAAAGAGAATGAGACGATGCAAAATGGTGTTTAGAAGGTGCTTAAGGTGACTTTAAAGAGAATGAGACGATGCAAAATGGTGTTTAGAAGGTGCTTAAAGTGACTTTAAAGAGAATGAGACGATGCAAAATGGTGTTTAGAAGGTGCTTAAATTGATTTTAAAGAGAATGAGACGATGCAAAATGAGGTTTAGAAGGTGCTTAAAGTGACTTTAAAGAGAATGAGACGATGCAAAATGAGGTTTAGAAGGTGCTTAAAGTGACTTTAAAGAGAATGAGACGATGCAAAATGGTGTTTAGAAGGTGCTTAAGGTGACTTTAAAGAGAATGAGACGATGCAAAATGAGGTTTAGAAGGTGCTTAAAGTGACTTTAAAGAGAATGAGACGATGCAAAATGAGGTTTAGAAGGTGCTTAAAGTGACTTTAAAGAGAATGAGACGATGCAAAATGGTCTTTAGAAGGTGCTTAAAGTGACTTTAAAGAGAATGAGACGATGCAAAATGGTGTTTAGAAGGTGCTTAAGGTGACTTTAAAGAGAATGAGACGATGCAAAATGAGGTTTAGAAGGTGCTTAAAGTGACTTTAAAGAGAATGAGACGATGCAAAATGGTGTTTAGAAGGTGCTTAAAGTGACTTTAAAGAGAATGAGACGATGCAAAATGAGGTTTAGAAGGTGCTTAAAGAGACTTTAAAGAGAATGAGACGATGCAAAATGGTGTTTAGAAGGTGCTTAAAGTGACTTTAAAGAGAATGAGACGATGCAAAATGGTGTTTAGAAGGTGCTTAAGGTGACTTTAAAGAGAATGAGACGATGCAAAATGAGGTTTAGAAGGTGCTTAAAGTGACTTTAAAGAGAATGAGACGATGCAAAATGAGGTTTAGAAGGTGCTTAAAGTGACTTTAAAGAGAATGAGACGATGCAAAATGGTGTTTAGAAGGTGCTTAAAGTGACTTTAAAGAGAATGAGACGATGCAAAATGGTGTTTAGAAGGTGCTTAAGGTGACTTTAAAGAGAATGAGACGATGCAAAATGAGGTTTAGAAGGTGCTTAAAGTGACTTTAAAGAGAATGAGACGATGCAAAATGAGGTTTAGAAGGTGCTTAAGGTGACTTTAAAGAGAATGAGACGATGCAAAATGAGGTTTAGAAGGTGCTTAAAGTGACTTTAAAGAGAATGAGACGATGCAAAATGGTGTTTAGAAGGTGCTTAAGGTGACTTTAAAGAGAATGAGACGATGCAAAATGGTGTTTAGAAGGTGCTTAAAGTGACTTTAAAGAGAATGAGACGATGCAAAATGAGGTTTAGAAGGTGCTTAAAGTGACTTTAAAGAGAATGAGACGATGCAAAATGGTGTTTAGAAGGTGCTTAAAGTGACTTTAAAGAGAATGAGACGATGCAAAATGAGGTTTAGAAGGTGCTTAAAGTGACTTTAAAGAGAATGAGACGATGCAAAATGGTGTTTAGAAGGTGCTTAAGGTGACTTTAAAGAGAATGAGACGATGCAAAATGAGGTTTAGAAGGTGCTTAAAGTGACTTTAAAGAGAATGAGACGATGCAAAATGGTGTTTAGAAGGTGCTTAAGGTGACTTTAAAGAGAATGAGACGATGCAAAATGGTGTTTAGAAGGTGCTTAAGGTGACTTTAAAGAGAATGAGACGATGCAAAATGAGGTTTAGAAGGTGCTTAAAGTGACTTTAAAGAGAATGAGACGATGCAAAATGGTGTTTAGAAGGTGCTTAAAGTGACTTTAAAGAGAATGAGACGATGCAAAATGGTCTTTAGAAGGTGCTTAAAGTGACTTTAAAGAGAATGAGACGATGCAAAATGGTGTTTAGAAGGTGCTTAAGGTGACTTTAAAGAGAATGAGACGATGCAAAATGGTGTTTAGAAGGTGCTTAAGGTGACTTTAAAGAGAATGAGACGATGCAAAATGGTGTTTAGAAGGTGCTTAAAGTGACTTTAAAGAGAATGAGACGATGCAAAATGAGGTTTAGAAGGTGCTTAAAGTGACTTTAAAGAGAATGAGACGATGCAAAATGGTGTTTAGAAGGTGCTTAAAGTGACTTTAAAGAGAATGAGACGATGCAAAATGGTGTTTAGAAGGTGCTTAAAGTGACTTTAAAGAGAATGAGACGATGCAAAATGGTGTTTAGAAGGTGCTTAAGGTGACTTTAAAGAGAATGAGACGATGCAAAATGAGGTTTAGAAGGTGCTTAAAGTGACTTTAAAGAGAATGAGACGATGCAAAATGAGGTTTAGAAGGTGCTTAAAGTGACTTTAAAGAGAATGAGACGATGCAAAATGGTGTTTAGAAGGTGCTTAAGGTGACTTTAAAGAGAATGAGACGATGCAAAATGAGGTTTAGAAGGTGCTTAAAGTGACTTTAAAGAGAATGAGACGATGCAAAATGGTGTTTAGAAGGTGCTTAAAGTGACTTTAAAGAGAATGAGACGATGCAAAATGGTCTTTAGAAGGTGCTTAAAGTGACTTTAAAGAGAATGAGACGATGCAAAATGGTGTTTAGAAGGTGCTTAAGGTGACTTTAAAGAGAATGAGACGATGCAAAATGAGGTTTAGAAGGTGCTTAAAGTGACTTTAAAGAGAATGAGACGATGCAAAATGGTGTTTAGAAGGTGCTTAAAGTGACTTTAAAGAGAATGAGACGATGCAAAATGAGGTTTAGAAGGTGCTTAAAGTGACTATTGCTGCACCTGGTGCGGCAAGACGCTTTCTTTCCCCCGCCAAGAAGAACTTTCACAGCAATTTCTTGAACGCGACGAATTTTATTGATCGGTTAAAAAATTAACACTGCACTTCTACTCTCCTTGACGGTTGCGATAAGAAAGTGCGATCGCTCTTACAGCCACCAACGTTTTTGGTTGCACCACAGGTCGTTTACCCGATCAGCTGGTCTGCACCGAAATCAACGACCTGTGGTAGCCCAGGCGGTGGAGTGAGAGCGACCGATCTTCGTTTCTTCCCTTCCATCCATGCATACGCCATCTAACGGGATTAGAACGGACCCAACTTGTCATCGAACCGTTACCTGATCGTTATCGCTGTGCGTTATCAATAATGCAAATTTTTGATAACCCACACAACAAACGACGATCAAGTGACACCGGCCCGCGTGTGACAGCCAGGTCAGCACTATTGTGGTTCGATGAGGAGCTGTCCCGTGGTTCGATAGTCGTTCGCTTCCTTGTTTTTGCCGAGTGCATGCTGAACGTGTACCCGTGGTGTTTTTGTGCGTGTAATTTGTGTTTTCGGCAAGCTTTCAGGGGGTAGGATGGCCGCTTCACACTGCTGCGTCGTTTTCCGCGTTGACCGATGATGCTGCTGACAATGAAGATGCCACTCCCGATTAAGGTCCTTTGCCTTTGCCCGACGCCGCAGATTTGTCGTTGGGAACTCATTGTGAAGCGTTCGAGGAGACGCCGTTGCTGTTGGCGTTGCCTGTTTTTGGTGTCTTTGGACTGTACAAGTGGCCGGCGCAAGTGTGGTCTCCTGTTTCAGTCCCACCACTGGCTGCTGCATAAGTGCTTTTACCACCACCGGCCTTTTGTTTGCTGTTGTCACTAGTGGTGGCCGCTGATGACCGTTGCTTCGGTGTCTCCGTACTTCCGCGCCTCGGTCACTGGCTGGTGATCGCATGCGCTGCCACGGCTGGGTTTGGGCGTGACCGCCTTTGAGATTGTTGCCACTACCCCGGACGTGACGAAGGATCCGTGTTTCGGTGTCACTCCGGCGTGCTTCTGGTCTGCAATTGCCAGAAATCACCCAGCCAAGCCTGGTTTTCGTGGCTACTGGCTCATTAGGCGCTCCCTCCACCGTTTTCAGAGGACAGGACAAGCGGTAGTTGTCGATACCAATCAGCAGCCGAGGAGACGCCCACTGGTACGACTTCACCGGTACCGGCATAAGATGTTGGTACCGTCCGGAAAATTCCTTGTGGTTTACGGCCTGCGGTGGAAGGGCCAAGCTCTGTACTGTGCGCACCGCTGCCAATTCATGGCGCTTACCTGCGTTTCCGGAGCCTGACACGGTTATTGAAAGCTCGGCTGAGCTTGCTTCGTCTCTTGTTTGGCCACCGGTCCAGGAGAGAAGAAGTGGTTTAGGGGAGCCCTTTAGTCCTAGTTCCTCCATCAACGTGTGTTCCATCAACGTTATTGAAGAACCCTCGTCGAGACAGGCAAGGACGTCGACGCTTTTCCCGTGCCCGTAGACCGTCACCGGAACGTAGCGGAGCATCACGGTGGGTGCTCCTGTTGAGTGAATGTTTAAGGACTTACGTTCCGATGGTACGGGATGGGTCGTAGCGCTGTCGTCGACTAGCTTTGGTGCTTCATGCTCGCGCTGGTTGGGTTGGCGTGCGTCATCATGCAGCGATCGATGGTGCTTCGCCTTGCATCCGTCCCTGCCGCACGGCTTGGAGTCTCTGCACGATCCTTTGTGCATTTTCAGGCATGATCGGCAGTTTCCGTTGGCTCGCACGTGATTCCACCGCTGTGGCACTTCCAGCTGCCAATACGCCCAGCACTCCGTCAGCGTCTTGCACCCGTCGTCGCAGATGCACGGTGCAGCGGTTTTCGGTGGCTTTGGCATCACGTCGGAGGTTGTGTGCACGCCTACATGACGAGCGGCACGTTTTTCCACCGTCTGGGGCGCGGGTGACACTACGTGGAGGAGGGCACTTTTTAGCTGGCGCATAAAGATACCAAACTCACCTAGCGTCTTCGTCGGACTCGATAGACAATGTCGTCCCCAGTCGATCTTCAAGTGCCAAGGTAGCAGACCGACGAGCTCCTTTAGCACAGGTCCGTCGAAACGATGCTCGGCTGCGCTGCCCCTCACGGTCGCGCAAATCTCTTCCACCGAGATGGCGAAGTCGAGGAGGCTGTCTAGGTGGTCTTCCTTCAGCGGCGGCGCTCGACGAATCTTGGCGAGCAGCGTGTCGATGAGATGCTCGGGCCTGCCGTACATCTCTTTGAGTGACGCCAGCGCCTCCTGCAGGTCCTCGGCACGTCTCAGTCGACACTCCACGGCTTTCAGCGCCCTTCCGCTGAGCGCCTGCCTCAGCCTGATCACGTTCTCGCTGGGTGAGAAGCCGCACAGATTGGTAGTTTCCTCGTAGGTGGCGAGAAAGGTTGGCCAATCTTCAAGCCGACCAGAGAATGGCGGCAGCTTGCGGGGGACGGCTTGCCTCGCTGACATTTGGCTCTGGGTTAGCTCGTGCACCGCCGTAGATCCGTACACCTGCGAGCCCGAATGGGCGGTCGGATAGGACGGGTTCGTCCCCGCCTGTTGGTTTCGAATAGCCTCGCGAAACTCAAATGCCGTGGAGCTAGGGTGAACTAGCCTCGATGGGGCGGTCGCGTTCGATGTGTTCTTGCCCACCATTTTGTTGACTAACGAGTCGAAACAAGCTTCCATGAGGACGAGCACTTCCTCGACCGGATCCTTTTTCGCACTCGTTTGTTGAACGGGGGTCCCCTGCGATGAGCGTACTTCGCGGGCCCAGTTTTGCAACTCCGCCAGCGGCGTCATATTCGCATGCTGCGCCATCGAGGTCGGCTGCGTGAATCCGCTGGTCGTTGGCCGCGTGGGTCTGCTGGTCGATGGCGGCAGCGCCATCGGAGTTTCCGCACGCGCGGCGTGTCCGTCGTCGGCTGACGGTTGGGCTGCTCGTGACGGTCCTGCCCTGCATTCGTCGCAACACCACACTCCTCCGCCTTCCACTTCGTCTTCATTGATACACGCGCAATGGAAGACTCTGGCACACGATTCACACACCACGTAATCGTGGCCTTTCTCATGTCCACACACTGCACAGTGGCCCATATTACAAATTGTTTTTCGGTTGGACCGGCCACAATCACTCCCGGCTTGTATCGAATAGCCCCGGCACGTCGAATTGCTCACTTGGCAGGATGGCTTCGATACGGAGTGGCAGCTTCGTCCTTTTTTTTACACTTGTTGCACTTCACTCGCGGAATTGCAATAATTGTAAATTGCAAAAATGTTAATTTTTTAATATTGCTGCACCTGGTGCGGCAAGACGCTTTCTTTCCCCGCCAAGAAGAACTTTCACAGCAATTTCTTGAACGCGACGAATTTTATTGATCGGTTAAAAAATTAACACTGCACTTCTACTCTCCTTGACGGTTGCGATAAGAAAGTGCGATCGCTCTTACAGCCACCAACGTTTTTGGTTGCACCACAGGTCGTTTACCCGATCAGCTGGTCTGCACCGAAATCAACGACCTGTGGTAGCCCAGGCGGTGGAGTGAGAGCGACCGATCTTCGTTTCTTCCCTTCCATCCATGCATACGCCATCTAACGGGATTAGAACGGACCCAACTTGTCATCGAACCGTTACCTGATCGTTATCGCTGTGCGTTATCAATAATGCAAATTTTTGATAACCCACACAACAAACGACGATCAAGTGACAGTGACTTTAAAGAGAATGAGACGATGCAAAATGGTGTTTAGAAGGTGCTTAAAGTGACTTTAAAGAGAATGAGACGATGCAAAATGAGGTTTAGAAGGTGCTTAAAGTGACTTTAACACTAGAACCGCCGGACTTTTCAACCTTACTAGAACCGCCATATGGGACAATTTTGTCCCATTCGTTATGTATACATATTTAGACATGTTTTTTTACCCAAGGGTTTTTTGTGGTTAAATAATTAGTAAATATGATAATAAGGTATAATAAAGTCTTATTATAAACTCAATCAGTGGTAAAAAAATCGAAATCAGACCATATCAACCGCATACCAAGGGTATCTAATCCAGTTTTCTTTACATTAATAGAACATAATAGGGTATTAAGTGATAAATGCTTATAATTATTCCTTACAGGATTGAAAGACAGTAAATCTAGGCTAATAGATATAAATTATTTAATCCATCAACTGATAAGTAGGGTTTTTATGGTAATAAAACAAATCTTTAGTTCTTATTTTTTTGGGTCTACGCGGGCGTCTGCGACTCCCTTTGAAAACCTTATGAAAATTTGATGTCAATACAGCTCTTAATGGCCAAAAGAAGAGGACAAAGCTTTTTTCGAAAGCAAAATGAAACACCTAGATTAATTGATTCAAACATCTATAATACATTTTTAGATTTCATGGTATAAGGACAAAATATTACATTGCTTCATCAGAACCTGGCTCACATGAAACGCATACGTACGAAACTCTTTTAGTACATTTTTTACATACTGTTCTGTTGCATGTGAAGCATTCGTTAGCACTTTTACCCTCGTGACAAGACATTCGAACCTGGCAGCGCCGACGAGAACCTCCAGTACCTGGCACAGGCAAGTTAGCGTTGGCGCTCTTATTTTCAACGTACTCTTTTGAAAGTTCTTCGCCTAGCTTGAAAAGAAAATCGCGTCTAGATATCTTCTCTTTAGTAACTTCTTTGTACAAGACCCAAGCATTGATTCCCGCCAAATCCAGAATATTAAAAAAAGAATGAACAGGCCATCTTCTACTGGCACTTTTCACGGAGTACTTTCTACACATTTGGTCAACTACATCAACTCCGTACTTGGTCGAGTTGTAAAAAGATACAATTTCAGGTTTTGATTTTTCATCGTTTCCAGTTCTTACATCACGATGCATTGAGCTCAGCAAAACGACATTTTTTTTAGTTTTACCTTGATATACTGTAAGAGTTGTGTCGTCGCTTACGAACGCTTTGGTGAAGTAAAGTTTTTCCTTTGCTTTCTTCACGCAGATCGGCACTTCCCTTCTAGCCTTGTTGACTGTGCCAACTAAGCTAGTTTTTTTGGATTTTAAAAACTTCGCTAGTTCTAACGAGGTGAAAAAATTATCACAAGTAACGTTTCTTCCTCTGTTTAAGAACGGATCTACTAATTTTTTTACTACAAAGTCTCCGAGTCTCTCCTCCGCAGGACGGTCATCATTTTTCCCGAGATAAGGAAATATGTTGATAACATATTTAGAATCTACGTCAACAGCCATCCAATACTTTTGCCCGTACTTATCCGGCTTCGATGCCATAAACTGCGTAAATGGGCACCTTGTCTTGGATGGAAACAATTGCTCATCGACAGAAATATGAGGACCCGGGACGTAATTACTTTGACAGTTTGACACAAATCTTGAAAACACATCTGATATCAGGGCAAATTTATCGGATTGCAATCGTTCCGATCTAGTCGATTTTTCGTCAAATCTGAGGAATTTCATGATCTCGCGAAACCTATTACGCGACATTACATTCTTGTAGAATGGAAGACCGTATTTTTCGGACCACATCAGATCAATCTCCATGCCTTTGGACTCAGTAGCTCCGCGAATGTACAAAATCGCTAGAAATGCATCCAGTTCAGCGAGAGGCAAAGTCCAGTTTTTAGTTTGCAATACTCTTCTAGCTTCAATTTCAGTGCACTTTCGAATTCGATTTAGAATACCATTATCAATGATAAGACGCCATGAACTCGAGACTACACCGCCGACTACGTATCGTTTAGCGTAAGGAGACGGACCGGGTACGTCTCTTATAACGTTTAGTTCAGCAATTCTACCTCCATTAGCATTGTTAATTTCAACTACTTTCCACTGTGTGCCATCAGGTGCCTCTACGATCGATCCAACAACAAGTTTATCTAAAGAACCTTCCAGTTTGCGGTTCGTTTTAGCTGCTACTTTTGACTGTATGTCAATTTGGTCATTTCTTGATTTTGCAGGGGCTACCCGTGGAGCTTTTCCAGCGTTAGAGTCTGCAGTTTGTCGAGTGCCGCTGGCCCGACGAGTTTCTTTTGAAGGCCCAGTGCCGATGTCTGTGACAGATGTACGCTTTCTTCCAGCGCCTTGGCTTGCAGATTCCTTATCTGAAATAAACATAAAATAAGATAATTTTTTTGAATAGCACATGTGTGAAAAGTTAATAAAAGTGGTTTGACAGCCAAATTACTTTTGTATAATACTTGCCTTCAACTGAGTGCTGTACTTGTTCTGGAACACAATCTTCAAGCTCGTTGTCGGATGATTCACTAGATGAGCATACCAATGGATCAAATAAATCGCAGTCAGAGATATCAGACAGAGGATCCCCATCTGATTGATCACTGGAAATGTCGTTCAGAGCAGCAACAATCTCTTTGGGTCGTAAATCAGGCTGGCGTGCCATATTTAGATAGTACTGAAAGCGCACAAATAAATATTGCAACTTGCAAACACTTGCAATGTCCTAAGTCCACCAGACAGACTGGTTGCGCGGATATTGGGAGAGCACACACAACGACCAGGCAAGCCGTTATGTCGAAACGTGTTGGCTCCTTGTTCGGACCTGCAAATATTGCAGTGCTGCCAGACTTGCAAAAGCACTCCGTCACTCGTTGACAGCAGGGATACCAGTCATCACAACGTATTTTGCCTATGGGACAAAAATGTCCCATATGGCGGTTCTAGGTTGGAAATAATTTTTTAAATGTACCATATGAGATACACATTTTTTTCTGGGCGCATTCGAAAGATCGTTAAAAATAAATAAAAGTCAGAAAATTTCTATAGGATGTCACGACGCCAAGCGGAAATACACAGTTTTTTCCAGTGCGATGGGACAAAAAAGTCCCATCGGCGGTTCTAGTGTTAAAGAGAATGAGACGATGCAAAATGGTGTTTAGAAGGTGCTTAAGGTGACTTTAAAGAGAATGAGACGATGCAAAATGAGGTTTAGAAGGTGCTTAAAGTGACTTTAAAGAGAATGAGACGATGCAAAATGGTGTTTAGAAGGTGCTTAAAGTGACTTTAAAGAGAATGAGACGATGCAAAATGGTGTTTAGAAGGTGCTTAAAGTGACTTTAAAGAGAATGAGACGATGCAAAATGAGGTTTAGAAGGTGCTTAAAGTGACTTTAAAGAGAATGAGACGATGCAAAATGAGGTTTAGAAGGTGCTTAAAGTGACTTTAAAGAGAATGAGACGATGCAAAATGAGGTTTAGAAGGTGCTTAAGGTGACTTTAAAGAGAATGAGACGATGCAAAATGAGGTTTAGAAGGTGCTTAAAGTGACTTTAAAGAGAATGAGACGATGCAAAATGGTGTTTAGAAGGTGCTTAAAGTGACTTTAAAGAGAATGAGACGATGCAAAATGAGGTTTAGAAGGTGCTTAAAGTGACTTTAAAGAGAATGAGACGATGCAAAATGAGGTTTAGAAGGTGCTTAAAGTGACTTTAAAGAGAATGAGACGATGCAAAATGGTGTTTAGAAGGTGCTTAAAGTGACTTTAAAGAGAATGAGACGATGCAAAATGAGGTTTAGAAGGTGCTTAAAGTGACTTTAAAGAGAATGAGACGATGCAAAATGGTGTTTAGAAGGTGCTTAAGGTGACTTTAAAGAGAATGAGACGATGCAAAATGGTGTTTAGAAGGTGCTTAAAGTGACTTTAAAGAGAATGAGACGATGCAAAATGAGGTTTAGAAGGTGCTTAAAGTGACTTTAAAGAGAATGAGACGATGCAAAATGGTGTTTAGAAGGTGCTTAAGGTGACTTTAAAGAGAATGAGACGATGCAAAATGGTGTTTAGAAGGTGCTTAAAGTGACTTTAAAGAGAATGAGACGATGCAAAATGGTGTTTAGAAGGTGCTTAAAGTGACTTTAAAGAGAATGAGACGATGCAAAATGAGGTTTAGAAGGTGCTTAAAGTGACTTTAAAGAGAATGAGACGATGCAAAATGAGGTTTAGAAGGTGCTTAAAGTGACTTTAAAGAGAATGAGACGATGCAAAATGGTGTTTAGAAGGTGCTTAAAGTGACTTTAAAGAGAATGAGACGATGCAAAATGGTGTTTAGAAGGTGCTTAAGGTGACTTTAAAGAGAATGAGACGATGCAAAATGGTGTTTAGAAGGTGCTTAAAGTGACTTTAAGAGAATGAGACGATGCAAAATGGTGTTTAGAAGGTGCTTAAGGTGACTTTAAAGAGAATGAGACGATGCAAAATGGTGTTTAGAAGGTGCTTAAAGTGACTTTAAAGAGAATGAGACGATGCAAAATGGTGTTTAGAAGGTGCTTAAAGTGACTTTAAAGAGAATGAGACGATGCAAAATGAGGTTTAGAAGGTGCTTAAAGTGACTTTAAAGAGAATGAGACGATGCAAAATGAGGTTTAGAAGGTGCTTAAAGTGACTTTAAAGAGAATGAGACGATGCAAAATGGTGTTTAGAAGGTGCTTAAGGTGACTTTAAAGAGAATGAGACGATGCAAAATGAGGTTTAGAAGGTGCTTAAAGTGACTTTAAAGAGAATGAGACGATGCAAAATGGTGTTTAGAAGGTGCTTAAAGTGACTTTAAAGAGAATGAGACGATGCAAAATGGTCTTTAGAAGGTGCTTAAAGTGACTTTAAAGAGAATGAGACGATGCAAAATGGTGTTTAGAAGGTGCTTAAGGTGACTTTAAAGAGAATGAGACGATGCAAAATGAGGTTTAGAAGGTGCTTAAAGTGACTTTAAAGAGAATGAGACGATGCAAAATGGTGTTTAGAAGGTGCTTAAAGTGACTTTAAAGAGAATGAGACGATGCAAAATGAGGTTTAGAAGGTGCTTAAAGTGACTTTAAAGAGAATGAGACGATGCAAAATGGTGTTTAGAAGGTGCTTAAAGTGACTTTAAAGAGAATGAGACGATGCAAAATGGTGTTTAGAAGGTGCTTAAAGTGACTTTAAAGAGAATGAGACGATGCAAAATGAGGTTTAGAAGGTGCTTAAGGTGACTTTAAAGAGAATGAGACGATGCAAAATAAGGTTTAGAAGGTGCTTAAAGTGACTTTAAAGAGAATGAGACGATGCAAAATGGTGTTTAGAAGGTGCTTAAAGTGACTTTAAAGAGAATGAGACGATGCAAAATGGTGTTTAGAAGGTGCTTAAAGTGACTTTAAAGAGAATGAGACGATGCAAAATGAGGTTTAGAAGGTGCTTAAAGTGACTTTAAAGAGAATGAGACGATGCAAAATGGTGTTTAGAAGGTGCTTAAAGTGACTTTAAAGAGAATGAGACGATGCAAAATGGTGTTTAGAAGGTGCTTAAAGTGACTTTAAAGAGAATGAGACGATGCAAAATGGTGTTTAGAAGGTGCTTAAGGTGACTTTAAAGAGAATGAGACGATGCAAAATGAGGTTTAGAAGGTGCTTAAAGTGACTTTAAAGAGAATGAGACGATGCAAAATGGTGTTTAGAAGGTGCTTAAAGTGACTTTAAAGAGAATGAGACGATGCAAAATGAGGTTTAGAAGGTGCTTAAAGTGACTTTAAAGAGAATGAGACGATGCAAAATGAGGTTTAGAAGGTGCTTAAAGTGACTTTAAAGAGAATGAGACGATGCAAAATGGTGTTTAGAAGGTGCTTAAAGTGACTTTAAAGAGAATGAGACGATGCAAAATGAGGTTTAGAAGGTGCTTAAGGTGACTTTAAAGAGAATGAGACGATGCAAAATGGTGTTTAGAAGGTGCTTAAAGTGACTTTAAAGAGAATGAGACGATGCAAAATGGTGTTTAGAAGGTGCTTAAGGTGACTTTAAAGAGAATGAGACGATGCAAAATGGTGTTTAGAAGGTGCTTAAAGAGACTTTAAAGAGAATGAGACGATGCAAAATGGTCTTTAGAAGGTGCTTAAAGTGACTTTAAAGAGAATGAGACGATGCAAAATGGTGTTTAGAAGGTGCTTAAAGTGACTTTAAAGAGAATGAGACGATGCAAAATGAGGTTTAGAAGGTGCTTAAAGTGACTTTAAAGAGAATGAGACGATGCAAAATGGTGTTTAGAAGGTGCTTAAAGTGACTTTAAAGAGAATGAGACGATGCAAAATGGTGTTTAGAAGGTGCTTAAAGTGACTTTAAAGAGAATGAGACGATGCAAAATGGTCTTTAGAAGGTGCTTAAAGTGACTTTAAAGAGAATGAGACGATGCAAAATGGTGTTTAGAAGGTGCTTAAGGTGACTTTAAAGAGAATGAGACGATGCAAAATGGTCTTTAGAAGGTGCTTAAAGTGACTTTAAAGAGAATGAGACGATGCAAAATGGTGTTTAGAAGGTGCTTAAAGTGACTTTAAAGAGAATGAGACGATGCAAAATGGTGTTTAGAAGGTGCTTAAAGTGACTTTAAAGAGAATGAGACGATGCAAAATGGTGTTTAGAAGGTGCTTAAAGTGACTTTAAAGAGAATGAGACGATGCAAAATGAGGTTTAGAAGGTGCTTAAAGTGACTTTAAAGAGAATGAGACGATGCAAAATGGTGTTTAGAAGGTGCTTAAAGTGACTTTAAAGAGAATGAGACGATGCAAAATGAGGTTTAGAAGGTGCTTAAAGTGACTTTAAAGAGAATGAGACGATGCAAAATGGTGTTTAGAAGGTGCTTAAGGTGACTTTAAAGAGAATGAGACGATGCAAAATGGTGTTTAGAAGGTGCTTAAAGTGACTTTAAAGAGAATGAGACGATGCAAAATGGTGTTTAGAAGGTGCTTAAAGTGACTTTAAAGAGAATGAGACGATGCAAAATGGTGTTTAGAAGGTGCTTAAAGTGACTTTAAAGAGAATGAGACGATGCAAAATGGTGTTTAGAAGGTGCTTAAGGTGACTTTAAAGAGAATGAGACGATGCAAAATGAGGTTTAGAAGGTGCTTAAAGTGACTTTAAAGAGAATGAGACGATGCAAAATGGTGTTTAGAAGGTGCTTAAAGTGACTTTAAAGAGAATGAGACGATGCAAAATGAGGTTTAGAAGGTGCTTAAAGTGACTTTAAAGAGAATGAGACGATGCAAAATGAGGTTTAGAAGGTGCTTAAAGTGACTTTAAAGAGAATGAGACGATGCAAAATGGTGTTTAGAAGGTGCTTAAAGTGACTTTAAAGAGAATGAGACGATGCAAAATGGTGTTTAGAAGGTGCTTAAGGTGACTTTAAAGAGAATGAGACGATGCAAAATGGTGTTTAGAAGGTGCTTAAAGTGACTTTAAAGAGAATGAGACGATGCAAAATGGTGTTTAGAAGGTGCTTAAGGTGACTTTAAAGAGAATGAGACGATGCAAAATGGTCTTTAGAAGGTGCTTAAAGTGACTTTAAAGAGAATGAGACGATGCAAAATGGTGTTTAGAAGGTGCTTAAAGTGACTTTAAAGAGAATGAGACGATGCAAAATGAGGTTTAGAAGGTGCTTAAAGTGACTTTAAAGAGAATGAGACGATGCAAAATGGTGTTTAGAAGGTGCTTAAAGTGACTTTAAAGAGAATGAGACGATGCAAAATGGTGTTTAGAAGGTGCTTAAAGTGACTTTAAAGAGAATGAGACGATGCAAAATGGTCTTTAGAAGGTGCTTAAAGTGACTTTAAAGAGAATGAGACGATGCAAAATGAGGTTTAGAAGGTGCTTAAAGTGACTTTAAAGAGAATGAGACGATGCAAAATGAGGTTTAGAAGGTGCTTAAAGTGACTTTAAAGAGAATGAGACGATGCAAAATGAGGTTTAGAAGGTGCTTAAAGTGACTTTAAAGAGAATGAGACGATGCATAATGAGGTTTAGAAGGTGCTTAAAGTGACTTTAAAGAGAATGAGACGATGCAAAATGGTGTTTAGAAGGTGCTTAAAGTGACTTTAAAGAGAATGAGACGATGCAAAATGGTGTTTAGAAGGTGCTTAAAGTGACTTTAAAGAGAATGAGACGATGCAAAATGAGGTTTAGAAGGTGCTTAAAGTGACTTTAAAGAGAATGAGACGATGCAAAATGGTGTTTAGAAGGTGCTTAAGGTGACTTTAAAGAGAATGAGACGATGCAAAATGAGGTTTAGAAGGTGCTTAAAGTGACTTTAAAGAGAATGAGACGATGCAAAATGGTGTTTAGAAGGTGCTTAAAGTGACTTTAAAGAGAATGAGACGATGCAAAATGAGGTTTAGAAGGTGCTTAAAGTGACTTTAAAGAGAATGAGACGATGCAAAATGAGGTTTAGAAGGTGCTTAAAGTGACTTTAAAGAGAATGAGACGATGCAAAATGGTGTTTAGAAGGTGCTTAAAGTGACTTTAAAGAGAATGAGACGATGCAAAATGAGGTTTAGAAGGTGCTTAAAGTGACTTTAAGAGAATGAGATGATGCAAAATGGTGTTTAGAAGGTGCTTAAGGTGACTTTAAAGAGAATGAGACGATGCAAAATGGTGTTTAGAAGGTGCTTAAAGTGACTTTTAAAGAGAATGAGACGATGCAAAATGGTGTTTAGAAGGTGCTTAAGGTGACTTTAAAGAGAATGAGACGATGCAAAATGGTGTTTAGAAGGTGCTTAAAGTGACTTTAAAGAGAATGAGACGATGCAAAATGGTGTTTAGAAGGTGCTTAAGGTGACTTTAAAGAGAATGAGACGATGCAAAATGGTGTTTAGAAGGTGCTTAAAGTGACTTTAAAGAGAATGAGACGATGCAAAATGGTCTTTAGAAGGTGCTTAAAGTGACTTTAAAGAGAATGAGACGATGCAAAATGGTGTTTAGAAGGTGCTTAAAGTGACTTTAAAGAGAATGAGACGATGCAAAATGGTGTTTAGAAGGTGCTTAAAGTGACTTTAAAGAGAATGAGACGATGCAAAATGGTCTTTAGAAGGTGCTTAAAGTGACTTTAAAGAGAATGAGACGATGCAA
>NW_026689975.1:0-33951 GCF_943734765.1 Anopheles ziemanni | reverse complement strand
GAAGGTGCTTAAAGTGACTTTAAAGAGAATGAGACGATGCAAAATGGTGTTTAGAAGGTGCTTAAGGTGACTTTAAAGAGAATGAGACGATGCAAAATGAGGTTTAGAAGGTGCTTAAAGTGACTTTAAAGAGAATGAGACGATGCAAAATGGTGTTTAGAAGGTGCTTAAGGTGACTTTAAAGAGAATGAGACGATGCAAAATGGTGTTTAGAAGGTGCTTAAGGTGACTTTAAAGAGAATGAGACGATGCAAAATGGTGTTTAGAAGGTGCTTAAGGTGACTTTAAAGAGAATGAGACGATGCAAAATGGTGTTTAGAAGGTGCTTAAGGTGACTTTAAAGAGAATGAGACGATGCAAAATGAGGTTTAGAAGGTGCTTAAGGTGACTTTAAAGAGAATGAGACGATGCAAAATGAGGTTTAGAAGGTGCTTAAAGTGACTTTAAAGAGAATGAGACGATGCAAAATGAGGTTTAGAAGGTGCTTAAAGTGACTTTAAAGAGAATGAGACGATGCAAAATGGTGTTTAGAAGGTGCTTAAGGTGACTTTAAGAGAATGAGACGATGCAAAATGAGGTTTAGAAGGTGCTTAAGGTGACTTTAAAGAGAATGAGACGATGCAAAATGGTGTTTAGAAGGTGCTTAAGGTGACTTTAAAGAGAATGAGACGATGCAAAATGGTGTTTAGAAGGTGCTTAAAGTGACTTTAAAGAGAATGAGACGATGCAAAATGAGGTTTAGAAGGTGCTTAAGGTGACTTTAAAGAGAATGAGACGATGCAAAATGGTGTTTAGAAGGTGCTTAGGGTGACTTTAAAGAGAATGAGACGATGCAAAATGAGGTTTAGAAGGTGCTTAAAGTGACTTTAAAGAGAATGAGACGATGCAAAATGAGGTTTAGAAGGTGCTTAAGGTGACTTTAAAGAGAATGAGACGATGCAAAATGAGGTTTAGAAGGTGCTTAAGGTGACTTTAAAGAGAATGAGACGATGCAAAATGGTGTTTAGAAGGTGCTTAAGGTGACTTTAAAGAGAATGAGACGATGCAAAATGGTGTTTAGAAGGTGCTTAAGGTGACTTTAAAGAGAATGAGACGATGCAAAATGGTGTTTAGAAGGTGCTTAAGGTGACTTTAAAGAGAATGAGACGATGCAAAATGGTGTTTAGAAGGTGCTTAAGGTTACTTTAAAGAGAATGAGACGATGCAAAATGAGGTTTAGAAGGTGCTTAAAGTGACTTTAAAGAGAATGAGACGATGCAAAATGAGGTTTAGAAGGTGCTTAAAGTGACTTTAAAGAGAATGAGACGATGCAAAATGGTGTTTAGAAGGTGCTTAAGGTGACTTTAAAGAGAATGAGACGATGCAAAATGGTGTTTAGAAGGTGCTTAAGGTGACTTTAAAGAGAATGAGACGATGCAAAATGAGGTTTAGAAGGTGCTTAAGGTGACTTTAAAGAGAATGAGACGATGCAAAATGAGGTTTAGAAGGTGCTTAAAGTGACTTTAAAGAGAATGAGACGATGCAAAATGAGGTTTAGAAGGTGCTTAAAGTGACTTTAAAGAGAATGAGACGATGCAAAATGAGGTTTAGAAGGTGCTTAAAGTGACTTTAAAGAGAATGAGACGATGCAAAATGGTGTTTAGAAGGTGCTTAAGGTGACTTTAAAGAGAATGAGACGATGCAAAATGAGGTTTAGAAGGTGCTTAAAGTGACTTTAAAGAGAATGAGACGATGCAAAATGGTGTTTAGAAGGTGCTTAAGGTGACTTTAAAGAGAATGAGACGATGCAAAATGAGGTTTAGAAGGTGCTTAAAGTGACTTTAAAGAGAATGAGACGATGCAAAATGAGGTTTAGAAGGTGCTTAAAGTGACTTTAAAGAGAATGAGACGATGCAAAATGGTGTTTAGAAGGTGCTTAAGGTGACTTTAAAGAGAATGAGACGATGCAAAATGGTGTTTAGAAGGTGCTTAAGGTGACTTTAAAGAGAATGAGACGATGCAAAATGGTGTTTAGAAGGTGCTTAAGGTGACTTTAAAGAGAATGAGACGATGCAAAATGAGGTTTAGAAGGTGCTTAAAGTGACTTTAAAGAGAATGAGACGATGCAAAATGAGGTTTAGAAGGTGCTTAAGGTGACTTTAAAGAGAATGAGACGATGCAAAATGGTGTTTAGAAGGTGCTTAAGGTGACTTTAAAGAGAATGAGACGATGCAAAATGAGGTTTAGAAGGTGCTTAAAGTGACTTTAAAGAGAATGAGACGATGCAAAATGGTGTTTAGAAGGTGCTTAAAGTGACTTTAAAGAGAATGAGACGATGCAAAATGAGGTTTAGAAGGTGCTTAGGGTGACTTTAAAGAGAATGAGACGATGCAAAATGAGGTTTAGAAGGTGCTTAAGGTGACTTTAAAGAGAATGAGACGATGCAAAATGAGGTTTAGAAGGTGCTTAAAGTGACTTTAAAGAGAATGAGACGATGCAAAATGAGGTTTAGAAGGTGCTTAAAGTGACTTTAAAGAGAATGAGACGATGCAAAATGGTGTTTAGAAGGTGCTTAGGGTGACTTTAAAGAGAATGAGACGATGCAAAATGGTGTTTAGAAGGTGCTTAAGGTGACTTTAAAGAGAATGAGACGATGCAAAATGGTGTTTAGAAGGTGCTTAAGGTGACTTTAAAGAGAATGAGACGATGCAAAATGAGGTTTAGAAGGTGCTTAAAGTGACTTTAAAGAGAATGAGACGATGCAAAATGGTGTTTAGAAGGTGCTTAAAGTGACTTTAAAGAGAATGAGACGATGCAAAATGGTGTTTAGAAGGTGCTTAAGGTGACTTTAAAGAGAATGAGACGATGCAAAATGGTGTTTAGAAGGTGCTTAAGGTGACTTTAAAGAGAATGAGACGATGCAAAATGGTGTTTAGAAGGTGCTTAAGGTGACTTTAAAGAGAATGAGACGATGCAAAATGGTGTTTAGAAGGTGCTTAAAGTGACTTTAAAGAGAATGAGACGATGCAAAATGGTGTTTAGAAGGTGCTTAAGGTGACTTTAAAGAGAATGAGACGATGCAAAATGGTGTTTAGAAGGTGCTTAAGGTGACTTTAAAGAGAATGAGACGATGCAAAATGGTGTTTAGAAGGTGCTTAAGGTGACTTTAAAGAGAATGAGACGATGCAAAATGAGGTTTAGAAGGTGCTTAAAGTGACTTTAAAGAGAATGAGACGATGCAAAATGAGGTTTAGAAGGTGCTTAAAGTGACTTTAAAGAGAATGAGA
Organism: Anopheles ziemanni; assembly: GCF_943734765.1. NCBI lineage: Eukaryota > Metazoa > Arthropoda > Insecta > Diptera > Culicidae > Anopheles > Anopheles ziemanni. The sequence goes on along the minus strand of NW_026689975.1, from coordinate 30,685 downwards.
CGATGCAAAATGGTGTTTAGAAGGTGCTTAAGGTGACTTTAAAGAGAATGAGACGATGCAAAATGGTGTTTAGAAGGTGCTTAAGGTGACTTTAAAGAGAATGAGACGATGCAAAATGAGGTTTAGAAGGTGCTTAAGGTGACTTTAAAGAGAATGAGACGATGCAAAATGAGGTTTAGAAGGTGCTTAAGGTGACTTTAAAGAGAATGAGACGATGCAAAATGGTGTTTAGAAGGTGCTTAAGGTTACTTTAAAGAGAATGAGACGATGCAAAAGGGTGTTTAGAAGGTGCTTAAAGTGACTTTAAAGAGAATGAGACGATGCAAAATGAGGTTTAGAAGGTGCTTAAAGTGACTTTAAAGAGAATGAGACGATGCAAAAGGGTGTTTAGAAGGTGCTTAAGGTGACTTTAAAGAGAATGAGACGATGCAAAATGGTGTTTAGAAGGTGCTTAAGGTGACTTTAAAGAGAATGAGACGATGCAAAATGAGGTTTAGAAGGTGCTTAAGGTGACTTTAAAGAGAATGAGACGATGCAAAATGAGGTTTAGAAGGTGCTTAAGGTGACTTTAAAGAGAATGAGACGATGCAAAATGGTGTTTAGAAGGTGCTTAAGGTGACTTTAAAGAGAATGAGACGATGCAAAATGAGGTTTAGAAGGTGCTTAAAGTGACTTTAAAGAGAATGAGACGATGCAAAATGAGGTTTAGAAGGTGCTTAAAGTGACTTTAAAGAGAATGAGACGATGCAAAATGATGTTTAGAAGGTGCTTAAGGTGACTTTAAAGAGAATGAGACGATGCAAAATGAGGTTTAGAAGGTGCTTAAAGTGACTTTAAAGAGAATGAGACGATGCAAAATGGTGTTTAGAAGGTGCTTAAGGTGACTTTAAAGAGAATGAGACGATGCAAAATGGTGTTTAGAAGGTGCTTAAGGTGACTTTAAAGAGAATGAGACGATGCAAAATGGTGTTTAGAAGGTGCTTAAAGTGACTTTAAAGAGAATGAGACGATGCAAAATGGTGTTTAGAAGGTGCTTAAAGTGACTTTAAAGAGAATGAGACGATGCAAAATGGTGTTTAGAAGGTGCTTAAAGTGACTTTAAAGAGAATGAGACGATGCAAAATGAGGTTTAGAAGGTGCTTAAGGTTACTTTAAAGAGAATGAGACGATGCAAAATGGTGTTTAGAAGGTGCTTAAGGTTACTTTAAAGAGAATGAGACGATGCAAAATGGTGTTTAGAAGGTGCTTAAGGTGACTTTAAAGAGAATGAGACGATGCAAAATGAGGTTTAGAAGGTGCTTAAGGTGACTTTAAAGAGAATGAGACGATGCAAAATGAGGTTTAGAAGGTGCTTAAGGTGACTTTAAAGAGAATGAGACGATGCAAAATGAGGTTTAGAAGGTGCTTAAGGTTACTTTAAAGAGAATGAGACGATGCAAAATGAGGTTTAGAAGGTGCTTAAGGTGACTTTAAAGAGAATGAGACGATGCAAAATGGTGTTTAGAAGGTGCTTAAGGTGACTTTAAAGAGAATGAGACGATGCAAAATGAGGTTTAGAAGGTGCTTAAGGTGACTTTAAAGAGAATGAGACGATGCAAAATGAGGTTTAGAAGGTGCTTAAGGTGACTTTAAAGAGAATGAGACGATGCAAAATGAGGTTTAGAAGGTGCTTAAGGTGACTTTAAAGAGAATGAGACGATGCAAAATGGTGTTTAGAAGGTGCTTAAAGTGACTTTAAAGAGAATGAGACGATGCAAAATGGTGTTTAGAAGGTGCTTAGGGTGACTTTAAAGAGAATGAGACGATGCAAAATGAGGTTTAGAAGGTGCTTAAAGTGACTTTAAAGAGAATGAGACGATGCAAAATGGTGTTTAGAAGGTGCTTAAGGTTACTTTAAAGAGAATGAGACGATGCAAAATGGTGTTTAGAAGGTGCTTAAAGTGACTTTAAAGAGAATGAGACGATGCAAAATGGTGTTTAGAAGGTGCTTAAGGTGACTTTAAAGAGAATGAGACGATGCAAAATGAGGTTTAGAAGGTGCTTAAAGTGACTTTAAAGAGAATGAGACGATGCAAAATGGTGTTTAGAAGGTGCTTAAAGTGACTTTAAAGAGAATGAGACGATGCAAAATGAGGTTTAGAAGGTGCTTAAGGTGACTTTAAAGAGAATGAGACGATGCAAAATGGTGTTTAGAAGGTGCTTAAGGTGACTTTAAAGAGAATGAGACGATGCAAAATGAGGTTTAGAAGGTGCTTAAAGTGACTTTAAAGAGAATGAGACGATGCAAAATGGTGTTTAGAAGGTGCTTAAGGTTACTTTAAAGAGAATGAGACGATGCAAAATGAGGTTTAGAAGGTGCTTAAAGTGACTTTAAAGAGAATGAGACGATGCAAAAGGGTGTTTAGAAGGTGCTTAAGGTTACTTTAAAGAGAATGAGACGATGCAAAATGAGGTTAAGAAGGTGCTTAAGGTGACTTTAAAGAGAATGAGACGATGCAAAATGAGGTTTAGAAGGTGCTTAAAGTGACTTTAAAGAGAATGAGACGATGCAAAATGGTGTTTAGAAGGTGCTTAAGGTGACTTTAAAGAGAATGAGACGATGCAAAATGGTGTTTAGAAGGTGCTTAAGGTGACTTTAAAGAGAATGAGACGATGCAAAATGGTGTTTAGAAGGTGCTTAAAGTGACTTTAAAGAGAATGAGACGATGCAAAATGGTGTTTAGAAGGTGCTTAAAGTGACTTTAAAGAGAATGAGACGATGCAAAATGGTGTTTAGAAGGTGCTTAAGGTTACTTTAAAGAGAATGAGACGATGCAAAAGGGTGTTTAGAAGGTGCTTAAGGTGACTTTAAAGAGAATGAGACGATGCAAAATGGTGTTTAGAAGGTGCTTAAAGTGACTTTAAAGAGAATGAGACGATGCAAAATGAGGTTTAGAAGGTGCTTAAAGTGACTTTAAAGAGAATGAGACGATGCAAAATGGTGTTTAGAAGGTGCTTAAAGTGACTTTAAAGAGAATGAGACGATGCAAAATGGTGTTTAGAAGGTGCTTAAAGTGACTTTAAAGAGAATGAGACGATGCAAAATGAGGTTTAGAAGGTGCTTAAAGTGACTTTAAAGAGAATGAGACGATGCAAAATGGTGTTTAGAAGGTGCTTAAGGTGACTTTAAAGAGAATGAGACGATGCAAAATGAGGTTTAGAAGGTGCTTAAAGTGACTTTAAAGAGAATGAGACGATGCAAAATGAGGTTTAGAAGGTGCTTAAGGTGACTTTAAAGAGAATGAGACGATGCAAAATGGTGTTTAGAAGGTGCTTAAGGTTACTTTAAAGAGAATGAGACGATGCAAAATGGTGTTTAGAAGGTGCTTAAAGTGACTTTAAAGAGAATGAGACGATGCAAAATGGGGTTTAGAAGGTGCTTAAGGTGACTTTAAAGAGAATGAGACGATGCAAAATGGTGTTTAGAAGGTGCTTAAGGTGACTTTAAGAGAATGAGACGATGCAAAATGAGGTTTAGAAGGTGCTTAAAGTGACTTTAAAGAGAATGAGACGATGCAAAATGGTGTTTAGAAGGTGCTTAAAGTGACTTTAAAGAGAATGAGACGATGCAAAATGAGGTTTAGAATGTGCTTAAAGTGACTTTAAAGAGAATGAGACGATGCAAAATGGTGTTTAGAAGGTGCTTAAGGTGACTTTAAAGAGAATGAGACGATGCAAAATGAGGTTTAGAAGGTGCTTAAAGTGACTTTAAAGAGAATGAGACGATGCAAAATGAGGTTTAGAAGGTGCTTAAAGTGACTTTAAAGAGAATGAGACGATGCAAAATGGTGTTTAGAAGGTGCTTAAAGTGACTTTAAAGAGAATGAGACGATGCAAAATGGTGTTTAGAAGGTGCTTAAGGTTACTTTAAAGAGAATGAGACGATGCAAAATGGTGTTTAGAAGGTGCTTAAGGTGACTTTAAAGAGAATGAGACGATGCAAAATGAGGTTTAGAAGGTGCTTAAAGTGACTTTAAAGAGAATGAGACGATGCAAAATGAGGTTTAGAAGGTGCTTAAAGTGACTTTAAAGAGAATGGGACGATGCAAAATGGTGTTTAGAAGGTGCTTAAGGTGACTTTAAAGAGAATGAGACGATGCAAAATGAGGTTAAGAAGGTGCTTAAGGTGACTTTAAAGAGAATGAGACGATGCAAAATGAGGTTTAGAAGGTGCTTAAGGTGACTTTAAAGAGAATGAGACGATGCAAAATGAGGTTTAGAAGGTGCTTAAGGTGACTTTAAAGAGAATGAGACGATGCAAAATGGTGTTTAGAAGGTGCTTAAGGTGACTTTAAAGAGAATGAGACGATGCAAAATGAGGTTTAGAAGGTGCTTAAGGTGACTTTAAAGAGAATGAGACGATGCAAAATGGTGTTTAGAAGGTGCTTAAAGTGACTTTAAAGAGAATGAGACGATGCAAAATGGTGTTTAGAAGGTGCTTAAAGTGACTTTAAAGAGAATGAGACGATGCAAAATGAGGTTTAGAAGGTGCTTAAGGTGACTTTAAAGAGAATGAGACGATGCAAAATGGTGTTTAGAAGGTGCTTAAAGTGACTTTAAAGAGAATGAGACGATGCAAAATGGTGTTTAGAAGGTGCTTAAGGTGACTTTAAAGAGAATGAGACGATGCAAAATGGTGTTTAGAAGGTGCTTAAGGTGACTTTAAAGAGAATGAGACGATGCAAAATGGTGTTTAGAAGGTGCTTAAGGTGACTTTAAAGAGAATGAGACGATGCAAAATGAGGTTTAGAAGGTGCTTAAGGTGACTTTAAAGAGAATGAGACGATGCAAAATGAGATTTAGAAGGTGCTTAAAGTGACTTTAAAGAGAATGAGACGATGCAAAATGGTGTTTAGAAGGTGCTTAAAGTGACTTTAAAGAGAATGAGACGATGCAAAATGGTGTTTAGAAGGTGCTTAAAGTGACTTTAAAGAGAATGAGACGATGCAAAATGAGGTTTAGAAGGTGCTTAAAGTGACTTTAAAGAGAATGAGACGATGCAAAATGAGGTTTAGAAGGTGCTTAAGGTGACTTTAAAGAGAATGAGACGATGCAAAATGAGGTTTAGAAGGTGCTTAAAGTGACTTTAAAGAGAATGAGACGATGCAAAATGAGGTTTAGAAGGTGCTTAAGGTGACTTTAAAGAGAATGAGACGATGCAAAATGAGGTTTAGAAGGTGCTTAAAGTGACTTTAAAGAGAATGAGACGATGCAAAATGGTGTTTAGAAGGTGCTTAAAGTGACTGTAAAGAGAATGAGACGATGCAAAATGGTGTTTAGAAGGTGCTTAAGGTGACTTTAAAGAGAATGAGACGATGCAAAATGAGGTTTAGAAGGTGCTTAAGGTGACTTTAAAGAGAATGAGACGATGCAAAATGAGGTTTAGAAGGTGCTTAAAGTGACTTTAAAGAGAATGAGACGATGCAAAATGAAGTTTAGAAGGTGCTTAAAGTGACTTTAAAGAGAATGAGACGATGCAAAAGGGTGTTTAGAAGGTGCTTAAGGTGACTTTAAAGAGAATGAGACGATGCAAAATGAGGTTTAGAAGGTGCTTAAGGTGACTTTAAAGAGAATGAGACGATGCAAAATGAGGTTTAGAAGGTGCTTAAAGTGACTTTAAAGAGAATGAGACGATGCAAAACGAGGTTTAGAAGGTGCTTAAGGTGACTTTAAAGAGAATGAGACGATGCAAAATGGTGTTTAGAAGGTGCTTAAGGTGACTTTAAAGAGAATGAGACGATGCAAAATGAGGTTTAGAAGGTGCTTAAGGTGACTTTAAAGAGAATGAGACGATGCAAAATGAGGTTTAGAAGGTGCTTAAAGTGACTTTAAAGAGAATGAGACGATGCAAAATGGTGTTTAGAAGGTGCTTAAAGTGACTTTAAAGAGAATGAGACGATGCAAAATGGTGTTTAGAAGGTGCTTAAGGTTACTTTAAAGAGAATGAGACGATGCAAAATGGTGTTTAGAAGGTGCTTAAAGTGACTTTAAAGAGAATGAGACGATGCAAAATGGTGTTTAGAAGGTGCTTAAGGTTACTTTAAAGCGAATGAGACGATGCAAAAGGGTGTTTAGAAGGTGCTTAAAGTGACTTTAAAGAGAATGAGACGATGCAAAATGGTGTTTAGAAGGTGCTTAAAGTGACTTTAAAGAGAATGAGGACGATGCAAAATGAGGTTTAGAAGGTGCTTAAAGTGACTTTAAAGAGAATGAGACGATGCAAAATGAGGTTTAGAAGGTGCTTAAGGTGACTTTAAAGAGAATGAGACGATGCAAAATGAGGTTTAGAAGGTGCTTAAGGTGACTTTAAAGAGAATGAGACGATGCAAAATGGTGTTTAGAAGGTGCTTAAAGTGACTTTAAAGAGAATGAGACGATGCAAAATGGTGTTTAGAAGGTGCTTAAGGTGACTTTAAAGAGAATGAGACGATGCAAAATGGTGTTTAGAAGGTGCTTAAAGTGACTTTAAAGAGAATGAGACGATGCAAAATGGTGTTTAGAAGGTGCTTAAAGTGACTTAAAAGAGAATGAGACGATGCAAAATGAGGTTTAGAAGGTGCTTAAAGTGACTTTAAAGAGAATGAGACGATGCAAAATGGTGTTTAGAAGGTGCTTAAGGTTACTTTAAAGAGAATGAGACGATGCAAAATGGTGTTTAGAAGGTGCTTAAGGTGACTTTAAAGAGAATGAGACGATGCAAAATGGTGTTTAGAAGGTGCTTAAGGTTACTTTAAAGAGAATGAGACGATGCAAAATGAGGTTTAGAAGGTGCTTAAAGTGACTTTAAAGAGAATGAGACGATGCAAAATGAGGTTTAGAAGGTGCTTAAGGTTACTTTAAAGAGAATGAGACGATGCAAAATGGTGTTTAGAAGGTGCTTAAGGTGACTTTAAAGAGAATGAGACGATGCAAAATGAGGTTTAGAAGGTGCTTAAAGTGACTTTAAAGAGAATGAGACGATGCAAAATGGTGTTTAGAAGGTGCTTAAGGTGACTTTAAAGAGAATGAGACGATGCAAAATGAGGTTTAGAAGGTGCTTAAAGTGACTTTAAAGAGAATGAGACGATGCAAAATGGTGTTTAGAAGGTGCTTAAAGTGACTTTAAAGAGAATGAGACGATGCAAAATGGTGTTTAGAAGGTGCTTAAGGTGACTTTAAAGAGAATGAGACGATGCAAAATGAGGTTTAGAAGGTGCTTAAGGTGACTTTAAAGAGAATGAGACGATGCAAAATGGTGTTTAGAAGGTGCTTAAGGTGACTTTAAAGAGAATGAGACGATGCAAAATGGTGTTTAGAAGGTGCTTAAGGTGACTTTAAAGAGAATGAGACGATGCAAAATGAGGTTTAGAAGGTGCTTAAGGTGACTTTAAAGAGAATGAGACGATGCAAAATGGTGTTTAGAAGGTGCTTAAGGTTACTTTAAAGAGAATGAGACGATGCAAAATGAGGTTTAGAAGGTGCTTAAGTGACTTTAAAGAGAATGAGACGATGCAAAATGAGGTTTAGAAGGTGCTTAAGGTGACTTTAAAGAGAATGAGACGATGCAAAATGAGGTTTAGAAGGTGCTTAAAGTGACTTTAAAGAGAATGAGACGATGCAAAATGAGGTTTAGAAGGTGCTTAAGGTGACTTTAAAGAGAATGAGACGATGCAAAATGAGTTTTAGAAGGTGCTTAAAGTGACTTTAAAGAGAATGAGACGATGCAAAATGAGGTTTAGAAGGTGCTTAAGGTGACTTTAAAGAGAATGAGACGATGCAAAATGAGGTTTAGAAGGTGCTTAAGGTTACTTTAAAGAGAATGAGACGATGCAAAATGAGGTTTAGAAGGTGCTTAAAGTGACTTTAAAGAGAATGAGACGATGCAAAATGGTGTTTAGAAGGTGCTTAAGGTGACTTTAAAGAGAATGAGACGATGCAAAATGGTGTTTAGAAGGTGCTTAAGGTTACTTTAAAGAGAATGAGACGATGCAAAATGAGGTTTAGAAGGTGCTTAAAGTGACTTTAAAGAGAATGAGACGATGCAAAATGGTGTTTAGAAGGTGCTTAAGGTGACTTTAAAGAGAATGAGACGATGCAAAATGAGGTTTAGAAGGTGCTTAAAGTGACTTTAAAGAGAATGAGACGATGCAAAATGAGGTTTAGAAGGTGCTTAAGGTGACTTTAAAGAGAATGAGACGATGCAAAATGGTGTTTAGAAGGTGCTTAAGGTGACTTTAAAGAGAATGAGACGATGCAAAATGGTGTTTAGAAGGTGCTTAAAGTGACTTTAAAGAGAATGAGACGATGCAAAATGGTGTTTAGAAGGTGCTTAAGGTGACTTTAAAGAGAATGAGACGATGCAAAATGAGGTTTAGAAGGTGCTTAAAGTGACTTTAAAGAGAATGAGACGATGCAAAATGGTGTTTTGAAGGTGCTTAAGGTGACTTTAAAGAGAATGAGACGATGCAAAATGAGGTTTAGAAGGTGCTTAAAGTGACTTTAAAGAGAATGAGACGATGCAAAATGGTGCTTAAAGTGACTTTAAAGAGAATGAGACGATGCAAAATGGTGTTTAGAAGGTCCTTAAGGTTACTTTAAAGAGAATGAGACGATGCAAAAGGGTGTTTAGAAGGTGCTTAAAGTGACTTTAAAGAGAATGAGACGATGCAACATGGTGTTTAGAAGGTGCTTAAAGTGACTTTAAAGAGAATGAGACGATGCAAAATGAGGTTTAGAAGGTGCTTAAAGTGACTTTAAAGAGAATGAGACGATGCAAAATGAGGTTTAGAAGGTGCTTAAGGTGACTTTAAAGAGAATGAGACGATGCAAAATGAGGTTTAGAAGGTGCTTAAGGTGACTTTAAAGAGAATGAGACGATGCAAAATGGTGTTTAGAAGGTGCTTAAAGTGACTTTAAAGAGAATGAGACGATGCAAAATGGTGTTTAGAAGGTGCTTAAGGTGACTTTAAAGAGAATGAGACGATGCAAAATGGTGTTTAGAAGGTGCTTAAAGTGACTTTAAAGAGAATGAGACGATGCAAAATGGTGTTTAGAAGGTGCTTAAAGTGACTTTAAAGAGAATGAGACGATGCAAAATGAGGTTTAGAAGGTGCTTAAAGTGACTTTAAAGAGAATGAGACGATGCAAAATGGTGTTTAGAAGGTGCTTAAGGTTACTTTAAAGAGAATGAGACGATGCAAAATGGTGTTTAGAAGGTGCTTAAGGTGACTTTAAAGAGAATGAGACGATGCAAAATGGTGTTTAGAAGGTGCTTAAGGTGACTTTAAAGAGAATGAGACGATGCAAAATGAGGTTTAGAAGGTGCTTAAAGTGACTTTAAAGAGAATGAGACGATGCAAAATGAGGTTTAGAAGGTGCTTAAGGTTACTTTAAAGAGAATGAGAAGATGCAAAATGGTGTTTAGAAGGTGCTTAAGGTGACTTTAAAGAGAATGAGACGATGCAAAATGAGGTTTAGAAGGTGCTTAAAGTGACTTTAAAGAGAATGAGACGATGCAAAATGGTGTTTAGAAGGTGCTTAAGGTGACTTTAAAGAGAATGAGACGATGCAAAATGAGGTTTAGAAGGTGCTTAAAGTGACTTTAAAGAGAATGAGACGATGCAAAATGGTGTTTAGAAGGTGCTTAAAGTGACTTTAAAGAGAATGAGACGATGCAAAATGGTGTTTAGAAGGTGCTTAAGGTGACTTTAAAGAGAATGAGACGATGCAAAATGAGGTTTAGAAGGTGCTTAAGGTGACTTTAAAGAGAATGAGACGATGCAAAATGGTGTTTAGAAGGTGCTTAAGGTGACTTTAAAGAGAATGAGACGATGCAAAATGGTGTTTAGAAGGTGCTTAAGGTGACTTTAAAGAGAATGAGACGATGCAAAATGAGGTTTAGAAGGTGCTTAAGGTGACTTTAAAGAGAATGAGACGATGCAAAATGGTGTTTAGAAGGTGCTTAAGGTTACTTTAAAGAGAATGAGACGATGCAAAATGAGGTTTAGAAGGTGCTTAAGGTGACTTTAAAGAGAATGAGACGATGCAAAATGAGGTTTAGAAGGTGCTTAAGGTGACTTTAAAGAGAATGAGACGATGCAAAATGAGGTTTAGAAGGTGCTTAAAGTGACTTTAAAGAGAATGAGACGATGTAAAATGAGGTTTAGAAGGTGCTTAAGGTGACTTTAAAGAGAATGAGACGATGCAAAATGAGGTTTAGAAGGTGCTTAAAGTGACTTTAAAGAGAATGAGACGATGCAAAATGAGGTTTAGAAGGTGCTTAAGGTGACTTTAAAGAGAATGAGACGATGCAAAATGAGGTTTAGAAGGTGCTTAAGGTTACTTTAAAGAGAATGAGACGATGCAAAATGAGGTTTAGAAGGTGCTTAAAGTGACTTTAAAGAGAATGAGACGATGCAAAATGGTGTTTAGAAGGTGCTTAAGGTGACTTTAAAGAGAATGAGACGATGCAAAATGGTGTTTAGAAGGTGCTTAAGGTTACTTTAAAGAGAATGAGACGATGCAAAATGAGGTTTAGAAGGTGCTTAAAGTGACTTTAAAGAGAATGAGACGATGCAAAATGGTGTTTAGAAGGTGCTTAAGGTGACTTTAAAGAGAATGAGACGATGCAAAATGAGGTTTAGAAGGTGCTTAAAGTGACTTTAAAGAGAATGAGACGATGCAAAATGAGGTTTAGAAGGTGCTTAAGGTGACTTTAAAGAGAATGAGACGATGCAAAATGGTGTTTAGAAGGTGCTTAAGGTGACTTTAAAGAGAATGAGACGATGCAAAATGGTGTTTAGAAGGTGCTTAAAGTGACTTTAAAGAGAATGAGACGATGCAAAATGGTGTTTAGAAGGTGCTTAAGGTGACTTTAAAGAGAATGAGACGATGCAAAATGAGGTTTAGAAGGTGCTTAAAGTGACTTTAAAGAGAATGAGACGATGCAAAATGAGGTTTAGAAGGTGCTTAAGGTGACTTTAAAGAGAATGAGACGATGCAAAATGAGGTTTAGAAGGTGCTTAAAGTGACTTTAAAGAGAATGAGACGATGCAAAATGAGGTTTAGAAGGTGCTTAAAGTGACTTTAAAGAGAATGAGACGATGCAAAATGAGGTTTAGAAGGTGCTTAAGGTGACTTTAAAGAGAATGAGACGATGCAAAATGGTGTTTAGAAGGTGCTTAAAGTGACTTTAAAGAGAATGAGACGATGCAAAATGAGGTTTAGAAGGTGCTTAAGGTGACTTTAAAGAGAATGAGACGATGCAAAATGGTGTTTAGAAGGTGCTTAAGGTTACTTTAAAGAGAATGAGACGATGCAAAATGAGGTTTAGAAGGTGCTTAAGGTGACTTTAAAGAGAATGAGACGATGCAAAATGGTGTTTAGAAGGTGCTTAAAGTGACTTTAAAGAGAATGAGACGATGCAAAATGGTGTTTAGAAGGTGCTTAAAGTGACTTTAAAGAGAATGAGACGATGCAAAATGAGGTTTAGAAGGTGCTTAAAGTGACTTTAAAGAGAATGAGACGATGCAAAATGAGGTTTAGAAGGTGCTTAAGGTGACTTTAAAGAGAATGAGACGATGCAAAATGAGGTTTAGAAGGTGCTTAAGGTGACTTTAAAGAGTTAAAGAGAATGAGACGATGCAAAATGAGGTTTAGAAGGTGCTTAAGGTGACTTTTAAAGAGAATGAGACGATGCAAAATGAGGTTTAGAAGGTGCTTAAGGTGACTTTAAAGAGAATGAGACGATGCAAAATGGTGTTTAGAAGGTGCTTAAGGTGACTTTAAAGAGAATGAGACGATGCAAAATGGTGTTTAGAAGGTGCTTAAGGTGACTTTAAAGAGAATGAGACGATGCAAAATGGTGTTTAGAAGGTGCTTAAGGTGACTTTAAAGAGAATGAGACGATGCAAAATGGTGTTTAGAAGGTGCTTAAAGTGACTTTAAAGAGAATGAGACGATGCAAAATGAGGTTTAGAAGGTGCTTAAGGTGACTTTAAAGAGAATGAGACGATGCAAAATGAGGTTTAGAAGGTGCTTAAGGTGACTTTAAAATAGAATGAGACGATGCAAAATGGTGTTTAGAAGGTGCTTAAGGTGACTTTAAGAGAATGAGACGATGCAAAATGAGGTTTAGAAGGTGCTTAAGGTGACTTTAAAGAGAATGAGACGATGCAAAATGGTGTTAGAAGGTGCTTAAGGTGACTTTAAAGAGAATGAGACGATGCAAAATGGTGTTTAGAAGGTGCTTAAGGTGACTTTAAAGAGAATGAGACGATGCAAAATGGTGTTTAGAAAGTGCTTAAGGTGACTTTAAAGAGAATGAGACGATGCAAAATGGAGTTTAGAAGGTGCTTAAGGTGACTTTAAAGAGAATGAGACGATGCAAAATGAGGTTTAGAAGGTGCTTAAGGTGACTTTAAAGAGAATGAGACGATGCAAAATGGTGTTTAAAAGGTGCTTAAGGTGACTTTAAAGAGAATGAGACGATGCAAAATGGTGTTTAGAAGGTGCTTAAGTGACTTTAAAGAGAATGAGACGATGCAAAATGGTGTTTAGAAGGTGCTTAAGGTGACTTTAAAGAGAATGAGACGATGCAAAATGAGGTTTAGAAGGTGCTTAAAGTGACTTTAAAGAGAATGAGACGATGCAAAATGAGGTTTAGAAGGTGCTTAAAGTGACTTTAAAGAGAATGAGACGATGCAAAATGGTGTTTAGAAGGTGCTTAAGGTGACTTTAAAGAGAATGAGACGATGCAAAATGAGGTTTAGAAGGTGCTTAAAGTGACTTTTAAAGAGAATGAGACGATGCAAAATGAGTTTAGAAGGTGCTTAAAGTGACTTTAAAGAGAATGAGACGATGCAAAATGGTGTTTAGAAGGTGCTTAAGGTGACTTTAAAGAGAATGAGACGATGCAAAATGGTGTTTAGAAGGTGCTTAAAGTGACTTTAAAGAGAATGAGACGATGCAAAATGAGGTTTAGAAGGTGCTTAAAGTGACTTTAAAGAGAATGAGACGATGCAAAATGGTGTTTAGAAGGTGCTTAAGGTGACTTTAAAGAGAATGAGACGATGCAAAATGGTGTTTAGAAGGTGCTTAAGGTGACTTTAAAGAGAATGAGACGATGCAAAATGAGGTTATAGAAGGTGCTTAAGGTGACTTTAAAGAGAATGAGACGATGCAAAATGGTGTTTAGAAGGTGCTTAAAGTGACTTTAAAGAGAATGAGACGATGCAAAATGAGGTTTAGAAGGTGCTTAAAGTGACTTTAAAGAGAATGAGACGATGCAAAATGGTGTTTAGAAGGTGCTTAAAGTGACTTTAAAGAGAATGAGACGATGCAAAATGGTGTTTAGAAGGTGCGTAAAGTGACTTTAAAGAGAATGAGACGATGCAAAATGGTGTTTAGAAGGTGCTTAAGGTGACTTTAAAGAGAATGAGACGATGCAAAATGGTGTTTAGAAGGTGCTTAAAGTGACTTTAAAGAGAATGAGACGATGCAAAATGAGGTTTAGAAGGTGCTTAAGGTGACTTTAAAGAGAATGAGACGATGCAAAATGGTATTTAGAAGGTGCTTAGGGTTACTTTAAAGAGAATGAGACGATGCAAAATGGTGTTTAGAAGGTGCTTAAGGTGACTTTAAAGAGAATGAGACGATGCAAAATGAGGTTTAGAAGGTGCTTAAGGTGACTTTAAAGAGAATGAGACGATGCACAAATGGTGTTTAGAAGGTGCTTAAAGTGACTTTAAAGAGAATGAGACGATGCAAAATGGTGTTTAGAAGGTGCTTAAAGTGACTTTAAAGAGAATGAGACGATGCAAAATGGTGTTTAGAAGGTGCTTAAGGTGACTTTAAAGAGAATGAGACGATGGAAAATGGTGTTTAGAAGGTGCTTAAGGTGACTTTAAAGAGAATGAGACGATGCAAAATGGTGTTTAGAAGGTTCTTAAGGTGACTTTAAAGAGAATGAGACGATGCAAAATGAGGTTTAGAAGGTGCTTAAGGTGACTTTAAAGAGAATGAGACGATGCAAATGGTGTTTAGAAGGTGCTTAAGGTGACTTTAAAGAGAATGAGACGATGCAAAATGGTGTTTAGAAGGTGCTTAAAGTGACTTTAAAGAGAATGAGACGATGCAAAATGGTGTTTAGAAGGTGCTTAAAGTGACTTTAAAGAGAATGAGACGATGCAAAATGAGGTTTAGAAGGTGCTTAAGGTTACTTTAAAGAGAATGAGACGAAGCAAAATGGTGTTTAGAAGGTGCTTAAAGTGACTTTAAAGAGAATGAGACGATGCAAAATGGTGTTTAGAAGGTGCTTAAAGTGACGTTAGAGAGAATGAGACGATGCAAAATGAGGTTTAGAAGGTGCTTAAGGTGACTTTAAAGAGAATGAGACGATGCAAAATGAGGTTTAGAAGGTGCTTAAGGTGACTTTAAAGAGAATGAGACGATGCAAAATGGTGTTTAGAAGGTGCTTAAGGTTACTTTAAAGAGAATGAGACGATGCAAAATGAGGTTTAGAAGGTGCTTAAAGTGACTTTAAAGAGAATGAGACGATGCAAAATGAGGTTTAGAAGGTGCCTAAAGTGACTTTAAAGAGAATGAGACGATGCAAAATGAGGTTTAGAAGGTGCTTAAGGTGACTTTAAAGAGAATGAGACGATGCAAAATGGTGTTTAGAAGGTGCTTTAAGGTGACTTTAAAGAGAATGAGACGATGCAAAAGGGTGTTTAGAAGGTGCTTAAAGTGACTTTAAAGAGAATGAGACGATGCAAAATGGTGTTAGAAGGTGCTTAAGGTGACTTTAAAGAGAATGAGACGATGCAAAATGGTGTTTAGAAGGTGCTTAAGGTGACTTTAAAGAGAATGAGACGATGCAAAATGAGGTTTAGAAGGTGCTTAAAGTGACTTTAAAGAGAATGAGACGATGCAAAATGGTGTTTAGAAGGTGCTTAAAGTGACTTTAAAGAGAATGAGACGATGCAAAATGGTGTTTAGAAGGTGCTTAAGGTTACTTTAAAGAGAATGAGACGATGCAAAATGGTGTTTAGAAGGTGCTTAAAGTGACTTTAAAGAGAATGAGACGATGCAAAATGGTGTTTAGAAGGTGCTTAGGTGACTTTAAAGAGAATGAGACGATGCAAAATGAGGTTTAGAAGGTGCTTAAAGTGACTTTAAAGAGAATGAGACGATGCAAATGGTGTTTAGAAGGTGCTTAAAGTCACTTTAAGAGAATGAGACGATGCAAAATGAGGTTTAGAAGGTGCTTAAGGTGACTTTAAAGAGAATGAGACGATGCAAAATGGTGTTTAGAAGGTGCTTAAGGTGACTTTAAAGAGAATGAGACGATGCAAAATGGTGTTTAGAAGGTGCTTAAGGTGACTTTAAAGAGAATGAGACGATGCAAAATGGTGTTTAGAAGGTGCTTAAAGTGACTTTAAAGAGAATGAGACGATGCAAAATGGTGTTTAGAAGGTGCTTAAGGTGACTTTAAAGAGAATGAGACGATGCAAAATGAGGTTTAGAAGGTGCTTAAGTGACTTTAAAGAGAATGAGACGATGCAAAATGGTGTTTAGAAGGTGCTTAAGGTGACTTTAAAGAGAATGAGACGATGCAAAATGAGGTTTAGAAGGTGCTTAAAGTGACTTTAAAGAGAATGAGACGATGCAAAATGGTGTTTAGAAGGTGCTTAAAGTGACTTTTAAAGAGAATGAGACGATGCAAAATGGTGTTTAGAAGGTGCTTAAGGTGACTTAAAGAGAATGAGACGATGCAAAATGGTGTTTAGAAGGTGCTTAAGGTGACTTTAAAGAGAATGAGACGATGCAAAATGGTGTTTAGAAGGTGCTTAAGGTGACTTTAAAGAGAATGAGACGATGCAAAATGAGGTTTAGAAGGTGCTTAAAGTGACTTTAAAGAGAATGAGACGATGCAAAATGGTGTTTAGAAGGTGCTTAAGGTGACTTTAAAGAGAATGAGACGATGCAAAATGAGGTTTAGAAAGTGCTTAAGGTGACTTTAAAGAGAATGAGACGATGCAAAATGAGGTTTAGAAGGTGCTTAAGGTGACTTTAAAGAGAATGAGACGATGCAAAATGAGGTTTAGAAGGTGCTTAAGGTGACTTTAAAGAGAATGAGACGATGCAAAATGGTGTTTAGAAGGTGCTTAAGGTGACTTTTAAAGAGAATGAGACGATGCAAAATGGTGTTTAGAAGGTGCTTAAGGTGACTTTAAAGAGAATGAGACGATGCAAAATGAGGTTTAGAAGGTGCTTAAGGTGACTTTAAAGAGAATGAGACGATGCAAAATGAGGTTTAGAAGGTGCTTAAGGTGACTTTAAAGAGAATGAGACGATGCAAAATGAGGTTTAGAAGGTGCTTAAAGTGACTTTAAAGAGAATGAGACGATGCAAAATGGTGTTTAGAAGGTGCTTAAGGTGACTTTAAAGAGAATGAGACGATGCAAAATGAGGTTTAGAAGGTGCTTAAAGTGACTTTAAAGAGAATGAGACGATGCAAAATGGTGTTTAGAAGGTGCTTAAGGTGACTTTAAAGAGAATGAGACGATGCAAAATGAGGTTTAGAAGGTGCTTAAGGTGACTTTAAAGAGAATGAGACGATGCAAAATGGTGTTTTAGAAGGTGCTTAAAGTGACTTTAAAGAGAATGAGACGATGCAAAATGGTGTTTAGAAGGTGCTTAAAGTGACTTTAAAGAGAATGAGACGATGCAAAATGAGGTTTAGAAGGTGCTTAAAGTGACTTTAAAGAGAATGAGACGATGCAAATGGTGTTTAGAAGGTGCTTAAGGTGACTTTAAAGAGAATGAGACGATGCAAAATGGTGTTTAGAAGGTGCTTAAGGTTACTTTAAAGAGAATGAGACGATGCAAAATGGTGTTTAGAAGGTGCTTAAAGTGACTTTAAAGAGAATGAGACGATGCAAAATGGTGTTTAGAAGGTGCTTAAGGTGACTTTAAAGAGAATGAGACGGTGCAAAATGAGGTTTAGAAGTGCTTAAGGTGACTTTAAAGAGAATGAGACGATGCAAAATGAGGTTTAGAAGGTGCTTAAAGTGACTTTAAAGAGAATGAGACGATGCAAAATGAGGTTTAGAGGTGCTTAAAGTGACTTTAAAGAGAATGAGACGATGCAAAATGAGGTTTAGAAGGTGCTTAAAGTGACTTTAAAGAGAATGAGACGATGCAAAATGAGGTTTAGAAGGTGCTTAAGGTGACTTTAAAGAGAATGAGACGATGCAAAATTAGGTTTAGAAGGTGCTTAAAGTGACTTTAAAGAGAATGAGACGATGCAAAATGAGGTTTAGAAGGTGCTTAAGGTGACTTTAAAGAGAATGAGACGATGCAAAATGGTGTTTAGAAGGTGCTTAAGGTGACTTTAAAGAGAATGAGACGATGCAAAATGAGGTTTAGAAGTGCTTAAAGTGACTTTAAAGAGAATGAGACGATGCAAAATGAGGTTTAGAAGGTGCTTAAGGTGACTTTAAAGAGAATGAGACGATGCAAAAATGAGGTTTAGAAGGTGCTTAAGGTGACTTTAAAGAGAATGAGACGATGCAAAATGGTGTTTAGAAGGTGCTTAAAGTGACTTTAAAGAGAATGAGACGATGCAAAATGGTGTTTAGAAGGTGCTTAAAGTGACTTTAAAGAGAATGAGACGATGCAAAATGGTGTTTAGAAGGTGCTTAAGGTGACTTTAAAGAGAATGAGACGATGCCAAATGGTGTTTAGAAGGTGCTTAAGGTTACTTTAAAGAGAATGAGACGATGCAAAATGGTGTTTAGAAGGTGCTTAAAGTGACTTTAAAGAGAATGAGACAAAGAGAATGAGACGATGCAAAATGAGGTTTAGAAGGTGCTTAAGGTGACTTTAAAGAGAATGAGACGATGCAAAATGAGGTTTAGAAGGTGCTTAAAGTGACTTTAAAGAGAATGAGACGATGCAAAATGAGGTTTAGAAGGTGCTTAAAGTGACTTTAAAGAGAATGAGACGATGCAAAATGAGGTTTAGAAGGTGCTTAAAGTGACTTTAAAGAGAATGAGACGATGCAAAATGGTGTTTAGAAGGTGCTTAAGGTGACTTTAAAGAGAATGAGACGATGCAAAATGGTGTTTAGAAGGTGCTTAAGGTTACTTTAAAGAGAATGAGACGATGCAAAATGAGGTTTAGAAGGTGCTTAAGGTTACTTTAAAGAGAATGAGACGATGCAAAATGAGGTTTAGAAGGTGCTTAAGGTGACTTTAAAGAGAATGAGACGATGCAAAATGAGGTTTAGAAGGTGCTTAAGGTGACTTTAAAGAGAATGAGACGATGCAAAATGGTGTTTAGAAGGTGCTTAAAGTGACTTTAAAGAGAATGAGACGATGCAAAATGAGGTTTAGAAGGTGCTTAAAGTGACTTTAAAGAGAATGAGACGATGCAAAATGGTGTTTTAGAAGGTGCTTAAGGTGACTTTAAAGAGAATGAGACGATGCAAAATGGTGTTTAGAAGGTGCTTATAGGTTACTTTAAAGAGAATGAGACGATGCAAAATGAGGTTTAGAAGGTGCTTAAGGTTACTTTAAAGAGAATGAGACGATGCAAAATGAGGTTTAGAAGGTGCTTAAGGTGACTTTAAAGAGAATGAGACGATGCAAAATGAGGTTTAGAAGGTGCTTAAGGTGACTTTAAAGAGAATGAGACGATGCAAAATGGTGTTTAGAAGGTGCTTAAGGTGACTTTAAAGAGAATGAGACGATGCAAAATGGTGTTTAGAAGGTGCTTAAGGTGACTTTAAAGAGAATGAGACGATGCAAAATGGTGTTTAGAAGGTGCTTAAGGTGACTTTAAAGAGAATGAGACGATGCAAAATGAGGTTTAGAAGGTGCTTAAAGGTGACTTTAAAGAGAATGAGACGATGCAAAATGAGGTTTAGAAGGTGCTTAAGGTGACTTTAAAGAGAATGAGACGATGCAAAATGGTGTTTAGAAGGTGCTTAAAGTGACTTTAAAGAGAATGAGACGATGCAAAATGGTGTTTAGAAGGTGCTTAAGGTGACTTTAAAGAGAATGAGACGATGCAAAATGGTGTTTAGAAGGTGCTTAAGGTGACTTTAAAGAGAATGAGACGATGCAAAATGGTGTTTAGAAGGTGCTTAAAGTGACTTTAAAGAGAATGAGACGATGCAAAATGGTGTTTAGAAGGTGCTTAAGGTGACTTTAAAGAGAATGAGACGATGCAAAATGGTGTTTAGAAGGTGCTTAAGGTGACTTTAAAGAGAATGAGACGATGCAAAATGAGGTTTTAGAAGGTGCTTAAGGTGACTTTAAAGAGAATGAGACGATGCAAAATGGTGTTTAGAAGGTGCTTAAAGTGACTTTAAAGAGAATGAGACGATGCAAAATGGTGTTTAGAAGGTGCTTAGGGTGACTTTAAAGAGAATGAGACGATGCAAAATGAGGTTTAGAAGGTGCTTAAGGTGACTTTAAAGAGAATGAGACGATGCAAAATGAGGTTTAGAAGGTGCTTAAGGTGACTTTAAAGAGAATGAGACGATGCAAAATGGTGTTTAGAAGGTGCTTAAGGTGACTTTAAAGAGAATGAGACGATGCAAAATGGTGTTTAGAAGGTGCTTAAGGTGACTTTAAAGAGAATGAGACGATGCAAAATGGTGTTTAGAAGGTGCTTAAAGTGACTTTAAAGAGAATGAGACGATGCAAAATGAGGTTTAGAAGGTGCTTAAAGTGACTTTAAAGAGAATGAGACGATGCAAAATGGTGTTTAGAAGGTGCTTAAGGTGACTTTAAAGAGAATGAGACGATGCAAAATGGTGTTTAGAAGGTGCTTAAGGTTACTTTAAAGAGAATGAGACGATGCAAAATGAGGTTTAGAAGGTGCTTAAGGTTACTTTAAAGAGAATGAGACGATGCAAAATGAGGTTTAGAAGGTGCTTAAGGTGACTTTAAAGAGAATGAGACGATGCCAAAATGAGGTTTAGAAGGTGCTTAAGGTGACTTTTAAAGAGAATGAGAGACGATGCAAAATGGTGTTTAGAAGGTGCTTAAAGTGACTTTAAAGAGAATGAGACGATGCAAAATGGTGTTTAGAAGGTGCTTAAGGTGACTTTAAAGAGAATGAGGACGATGCAAAATGGTGTTTAGAAGGTGCTTAAGGTGACTTTAAAGAGAATGAGACGATGCAAAATGAGGTTTAGAAGGTGCTTAAAGTGACTTTAAAGAGAATGAGACGATGCAAAATGAGGTTTAGAAGGTGCTTAAGGTGGGTGCTTAAGGTGACTTTAAAGAGAATGAGACGATGCAAAAATGGTGTTTAGAAGGTGCTTAAAGTGACTTTAAAGAGAATGAGACGATGCAAAATGGTGTTTAGAAGGTGCTTAAGGTGACTTTAAAGAGAATGAGACGATGCAAAATGGTGTTTAGAAGGTGCTTAAGGTGACTTTAAAGAGAATGAGACGATGCAAAATGGTGTTTAGAAGGTGCTTAAAGTGACTTTAAAGAGAATGAGGACGATGCAAAATGGTGTTTTAGAAGGTGCTTAAGGTGACTTTAAAGAGAATGAGACGATGCAAAATGGTGTTTAGAAGGTGCTTAAGGTGACTTTAAAGAGAATGAGACGATGCAAAATGAGGTTTAGAAGGTGCTTAAGGTGACTTTAAAGAGAATGAGACGATGCAAAATGGTGTTTAGAAGGTGCTTAAAGTGACTTTAAAGAGAATGAGACGATGCAAAATGGTGTTTAGAAGGTGCTTAGGGTGACTTTAAAGAGAATGAGACGATGCAAAATGAGGTTTAGAAGGTGCTTAAGGTGACTTTAAAGAGAATGAGACGATGCAAAATGAGGTTTAGAAGGTGCTTAAGGTGACTTTAAAGAGAATGAGACGATGCAAAATGGTGTTTAGAAGGTGCTTAAGGTGACTTTAAAGAGAATGAGACGATGCAAAATGGTGTTTAGAAGGTGCTTAAGGTGACTTTAAAGAGAATGAGACGATGCAAAATGGTGTTTAGAAGGTGCTTAAGGTGACTTTAAAGAGAATGAGACGATGCAAAATGAGGTTTAGAAGGTGCTTAAAGTGACTTTAAAGAGAATGAGACGATGCAAAATGGTGTTTAGAAGGTGCTTATAGTGACTTTAAAGAGAATGAGACGATGCAAATGAGGTTTAGAAGGTGCTTAAGGTGACTTTAAAGAGAATGAGACGATGCAAAATGGTGTTTAGAAGGTGCTTAAGGTTACTTTAAAGAGAATGAGACGATGCAAAATGAGGTTTAGAAGGTGCTTAAGGTGACTTTAAAGAGAATGAGGACGATGCAAAATGAGGTTTAGAAGGTGCTTAAGGTGACTTTAAAGAGAATGAGACGATGCAAAATGGTGTTTAGAAGGTGCTTAAGGTGACTTTAAAGAGAATGAGACGATGCAAAATGGTGTTTAGAAGGTGCTTAAGGTGACTTTAAAGAGAATGAGACGATGCAAAATGAGGTTTAGAAGGTGCTTAAAGGTGACTTTTAAAGAGAATGAGACGATGCAAAATGAGGTTTAGAAGGTGCTTAAGGTGACTTTAAAGAGAATGAGACGATGCAAAATGGTGTTTAGAAGGTGCTTAAAGTGACTTTAAAGAGAATGAGACGATGCAAAATGGTGTTTAGAAGGTGCTTAAGGTGACTTTAAAGAGAATGAGACGATGCAAAATGGTGTTTAGAAGGTGCTTAAGGTGACTTTAAAGAGAATGAGACGATGCAAAATGAGGTTTAGAAGGTGCTTAAAGTGACTTTAAAGAGAATGAGACGATGCAAAATGGTGTTTAGAAGGTGCTTAAGGTGACTTTAAAGAGAATGAGACGATGCAAAATGGTGTTTAGAAGGTGCTTAAGGTGACTTTAAAGAGAATGAGACGATGCAAAATGAGGTTTAGAAGGTGCTTAAGGTGACTTTAAAGAGAATGAGACGATGCAAAATGGTGTTTAGAAGGTGCTTAAAGTGACTTTAAAGAGAATGAGACGATGCAAAATGAGGTTTAGAAGGTGCTTAGGGTGACTTTAAAGAGAATGAGACGATGCAAAATGAGGTTTAGAAGGTGCTTAAGGTGACTTTAAAGAGAATGAGACGATGCAAAATGAGGTTTAGAAGGTGCTTAAGGTGACTTTAAAGAGAATGAGACGATGCAAAATGGTGTTTAGAAGGTGCTTAAGGTGACTTTAAAGAGAATGAGACGATGCAAAATGGTGTTTAGAAGGTGCTTAAGGTGACTTTAAAGAGAATGAGACGATGCAAAATGGTGTTTAGAAGGTGCTTAAGGTGACTTTAAAGAGAATGAGACGATGCAAAATGAGGTTTAGAAGGTGCTTAATGTGACTTTAAAGAGAATGAGACGATGCAAAATGGTGTTTAGAAGGTGCTTAAGGTGACTTTAAAGAGAATGAGACGATGCAAAATGGTGTTTAGAAGGTGCTTAAGTGACTTTAAAGAGAATGAGACGATGCAAAATGGTGTTTAGAAGGTGCTTAAGGTGACTTTAAAGAGAATGAGACGATGCAAAATGAGGTTTAGAAGGTGCTTAAGGTGACTTTAAAGAGAATGAGACGATGCAAAATGGTGTTTAGAAGGTGCTTAAGGTGACTTTAAAGAGAATGAGACGATGCAAAATGAGGTTTAGAAGGTGCTTAAGGTGACTTTAAAGAGAATGAGACGATGCAAAATGGTGTTTAGAAGGTGCTTAAAGTGACTTTAAAGAGAATGAGACGATGCAAAATGGTGTTTAGAAGGTGCTTAAAGTGACTTTAAAGAGAATGAGACGATGCAAAATGGTGTTTAGAAGGTGCTTAAGGTGACTTTAAAGAGAATGAGACCGATGCAAAATGAGGTTTAGAAGGTGCTTAAGGTGACTTTATAAGAGAATGAGACGATGCCAAAATGGTGTTTAGAAGGTGCTTAAAGTGACTTTAAAGAGAATGAGACGATGCAAAATGGTGTTTAGAAGGTGCTTAATGGTGACTTTAAAGAGAATGAGGACGATGCAAAATGGTGTTTAGAAGGTTCTTTAAAGTCACTTTAAAGAGAATGAGACGATGCAAAATGGTGTTTAGAAGGTGCTTAAGGTGACTTTAAAGAGAATGAGACGATGCAAAATGGTGTTTAGAAGGTGCTTAAGGTTACTTTAAAGAGAATGAGACGATGCAAAATGGTGTTTAGAAGGTGCTTAAGGTGACTTTAAAGAGAATGAGACGATGCAAAATGAGGTTTAGAAGGTGCTTAAGGTGACTTTAAAGAGAATGAGACGATGCAAAATGAGGTTTAGAAGGTGCTTAAAGTGACTTTAAAGAGAATGAGACGATGCAAAATGAGGTTTAGAAGGTGCTTAAGGTGACTTTAAAGAGAATGAGACGATGCAAAATGGTGTTTAGAAGGTGCTTAAAGTGACTTTAAAGAGAATGAGACGATGCAAAATGGTGTTTAGAAGGTGCTTAAGGTGACTTTAAAGAGAATGAGACGATGCAAAATGGTGTTTAGAAGGTGCTTAAGGTGACTTTAAAGAGAATGAGACGATGCAAAATGAGGTTTAGAAGGTGCTTAAAGTGACTTTAAAGAGAATGAGACGATGCAAAATGGTGTTTAGAAGGTGCTTAAGGTGACTTTAAAGAGAATGAGACGATGCAAAATGGTGTTTAGAAGGTGCTTAAGGTGACTTTAAAGAGAATGAGACGATGCAAAATGGTGTTTAGAAGGTGCTTAAGGTGACTTTAAAGAGAATGAGACGATGCAAAATGAGGTTTAGAAGGTGCTTAAGGTGACTTTAAAGAGAATGAGACGATGCAAAATGGTGTTTAGAAGGTGCTTAGGGTGACTTTAAAGAGAATGAGACGATGCAAAATGGTGTTTAGAAGGTGCTTAAAGTGACTTTAAAGAGAATGAGACGATGCAAAATGGTGTTTAGAAGGTGCTTAAGGTGACTTTAAAGAGAATGAGACGATGCAAAATGAGGTTTAGAAGGTGCTTAAGGTGACTTTAAAGAGAATGAGACGATGCAAAATTAGGTTTAGAAGGTGCTTAAGGTGACTTTAAAGAGAATGAGACGATGCAAAATGGTGTTTAGAAGGTGCTTAAGGTGACTTTAAAGAGAATGAGACGATGCAAAATGAGGTTTAGAAGGTGCTTAAAGTGACTTTAAAGAGAATGAGACGATGCAAAATGAGGTTTAGAAGGTGCTTAAGGTGACTTTAAAGAGAATGAGACGATGCAAAATGAGGTTTAGAAGGTGCTTAAGGTGACTTTAAAGAGAATGAGACGATGCAAAATGGTGTTTAGAAGGTGCTTAAGGTGACTTTAAAGAGAATGAGACGATGCAAAATGGTGTTTAGAAGGTGCTTAAGGTGACTTTAAAGAGAATGAGACGATGCAAAATGTGGTTTAGAAGGTGCTTAAAGTGACTTTAAAGAGAATGAGACGATGCAAAATGGTGTTTAGAAGGTGCTTAAAGTGACTTTAAAGAGAATGAGACGATGCAAAATGGTGTTTAGAAGGTGCTTAAGGTGACTTTAAAGAGAATGAGACGATGCAAAATGGTGTTTAGAAGGTGCTTAAGTGACTTTAAAGAGAATGAGACGATGCAAAATGGTGTTTAGAAGGTGCTTAAGGTGACTTTAAAGAGAATGAGACGATGCAAAATGGTGTTTAGAAGGTGCTAAGGTGACTTTAAAGAGAATGAGACGATGCAAAATGAGGTTTAGAAGGTGCTTAAGGTGACTTTAAAGAGAATGAGACGATGCAAAATGAGGTTTAGAAGGTGCTTAAGGTGACTTTAAAGAGAATGAGACGATGCAAAATGAGGTTTAGAAGGTGCTTAAAGTGACTTTAAAGAGAATGAGACGATGCAAAATGAGGTTTAGAAGGTGCTTAAAGTGACTTTAAAGAGAATGAGACGATGCAAAATGAGGTTTAGAAGGTGCTTAAGTGACTTTAAAGAGAATGAGACGATGCAAAATGGTGTTTAGAAGGTGCTTAAAGTGACTTTAAAGAGAATGAGACGATGCAAAATGGTGTTTAGAAGGTGCTTAAAGTGACTTTAAAGAGAATGAGACGATGCAAAAATGGTGTTTAGAAGGTGCTTAAGGTGACTTTAAAGAGAATGAGACGATGCAAAATGAGGTTTAGAAGGTGCTTAAAGTGACTTTAAAAGAGAATGAGACGATGCAAAATGAGGTTTAGAAGGTGCTTTAAAGTGACTTTAAAGAGAATGAGACGATGCAAAAATGGTGTTTAGAAGGTGCTTAAAGTGACTTTAAAGAGAATGAGACGATGCAAAATGGTGTTTAGAAGGTGCTTAAGGTGACTTTAAAGAGAATGAGACGATGCAAAATGAGGTTTAGAAGGTGCTTAAAGGTGACTTTAAAGAGAATGAGACGATGCAAAATGGTGTTTAGAAGGTGCTTAAAGTGACTTTAAAAGAGAATGAGACGATGCAAAATGGTGTTTAGAAGGTGCTTAAGGTGACTTTAAAGAGAATGAAGACGATGCAAAATGGTGTTTAGAAGGTGCTTAAGGTGACTTTAAAGAGAATGAGACGATGCAAAATGTGGTTTAGAAGGTGCTTAAGGTGACTTTAAAGAGAATGAGAGAGAATGAGACGATGCAAAATGAGGTTTAGAAGGTGCTTAAAGTGACTTTAAAGAGAATGAGACGATGCAAAATGGTGTTTAGAAGGTGCTTAAAGGTGACTTTAAAGAGAATGAGACGATGCAAAATGGTGTTTAGAAGGTGCTTAAGGTGACTTTAAAGAGAATGAGACGATGCAAAATGGTGTTTAGAAGGTGCTTAAAGTGACTTTAAAGAGAATGAGACGATGCAAAATGAGGTTTAGAAGGTGCTTAAGGTGATGGTGTTTAGAAGGTGCTTAAGGTGACTTTAAAGAGAATGAGACGATGCAAAATGGTGTTTAGAAGGTGCTTAAGGTGACTTTAAAGAGAATGAGACGATGCAAAATGAGGTTTAGAAGGTGCTTAAGGTGACTTTAAAGAGAATGAGACGATGCAAAATGAGGTTTAGAAGGTGCTTAAGGTGACTTTAAAGAGAATGAGACGATGCAAAATGAGGTTTAGAAGGTGCTTAAAGTGACTTTAAAGAGAATGAGACGATGCAAAATGGTGTTTAGAAGGTGCTTAAAGTGACTTTAAAGAGAATGAGACGATGCAAAATGGTGTTTAGAAGGTGCTTAAGGTGACTTTAAAGAGAATGAGACGATGCAAAATGGTGTTTAGAAGGTGCTTAAGGTGACTTTAAAGAGAATGAGACGATGCAAAATGAGGTTTAGAAGGTGCTTAAGGTGACTTTAAAGAGAATGAGACGATGCAAAAGGAGGTTTAGAAGGTGCTTAAAGTGACTTTAAAGAGAATGAGACGATGCAAAATGGTGTTTAGAAGGTGCTTAAGGTTACTTTAAAGAGAATGAGACGATGCAAAATGAGGTTTAGAAGGTGCTTAAAGTGACTTTAAAGAGAATGAGACGATGCAAAATGGTGTTTAGAAGGTGCTTAAAGTGACTTTAAAGAGAATGAGACGATGCAAAATGGTGTTTAGAAGGTGCTTAAGGTGACTTTAAAGAGAATGAGACGATGCAAAATGAGGTTTAGAAGGTGCTTAAAGTGACTTTAAAGAGAATGAGACGATGCAAAATGAGGTTTAGAAGGTGCTTAAGGTGACTTTAAAGAGAATGAGACGATGCAAAATGAGGTTTAGAAGGTGCTTAAGGTGACTTTAAAGAGAATGAGACGATGCAAAATGGTGTTTAGAAGGTGCTTAAGGTGACTTTAAAGAGAATGAGACGATGCAAAATGGTGTTTAGAAGGTGCTTAAGGTGACTTTAAAGAGAATGAGACGATGCAAAATGAGGTTTAGAAGGTGCTTAAAGTGACTTTAAAGAGAATGAGACGATGCAAAATGGTGTTTAGAAGGTGCTTAAAGTGACTTTAAAGAGAATGAGACGATGCAAAATGGTGTTTAGAAGGTGCTTAAGGTGACTTTAAAGAGAATGAGACGATGCAAAAATGGTGTTTAGAAGGTGCTTAAAGTGACTTTAAAGAGAATGAGACGATTCAAAATGGTGTTTAGAAGGTGCTTAAGGTGACTTTAAAGAGAATGAGACGATGCAAAATGGGTTTAGAAGGTGCTTAAGGTGACTTTAAAGAGAATGAGACGATGCAAAATGAGGTTTAGAAGGTGCTTAAGGTGACTTTAAAGAGAATGAGACGATGCAAAATGAGGTTTAGAAGGTGCTTAAGGTGACTTTAAAGAGAATGAGACGATGCAAAATGAGGTTTAGAAGGTGCTTAAAGTGACTTTAAAGAGAATGAGACGATGCAAAATGAGGTTTAGAAGGTGCTTAAAGTGACTTTAAAGAGAATGAGACGATGCAAAATGAGGTTTAGAAGGTGCTTAAAGTGACTTTAAAGAGAATGAGACGATGCAAAATGGTGTTTAGAAGGTGCTTAAAGTGACTTTAAAGAGAATGAGACGATGCAAAATGGTGTTTAGAAGGTGCTTAAAGTGACTTTAAAGAGAATGAGACGATGCAAAATGGTGTTTAGAAGGTGCTTAAGGTGACTTTAAAGAGAATGAGACGATGCAAAATGAGGTTTAGAAGGTGCTTAAAGTGACTTTAAAGAGAATGAGACGATGCAAAATGAGGTTTAGAAGGTGCTTAAAGTGACTTTAAAGAGAATGAGACGATGCAAAATGGTGTTTAGAAGGTGCTTAAAGTGACTTTAAAGAGAATGAGACGATGCAAAATGGTGTTTAGAAGGTGCTTAAGGTGACTTTAAAGAGAATGAGACGATGCAAAATGAGGTTTAGAAGGTGCTTAAGGTGACTTTAAAGAGAATGAGACGATGCAAAATGGTGTTTAGAAGGTGCTTAAAGTGACTTTAAAGAGAATGAGACGATGCAAAATGGTGTTTAGAAGGTGCTTAAGGTGACTTTAAAGAGAATGAGACGATGCAAAATGGTGTTTAGAAGGTGCTTAAGGTGACTTTAAAGAGAATGAGACGATGCAAAATGGTGTTTAGAAGGTGCTTAAGGTGACTTTAAAGAGAATGAGACGATGCAAAATGAGGTTTAGAAGGTGCTTAAAGTGACTTTAAAGAGAATGAGACGATGCAAAATGGTGTTTAGAAGGTGCTTAAAGTGACTTTAAAGAGAATGAGACGATGCAAAATGGTGTTTAGAAGGTGCTTAAGGTGACTTTAAAGAGAATGAGACGATGCAAAATGAGGTTTAGAAGGTGCTTAAAGTGACTTTAAAGAGAATGAGACGATGCAAAATGGTGTTTAGAAGGTGCTTAAGGTGACTTTAAAGAGAATGAGACGATGCAAAATGGTGTTTAGAAGGTGCTTAAGGTGACTTTAAAGAGAATGAGACGATGCAAAATGAGGTTTAGAAGGTGCTTAAGGTGACTTTAAAGAGAATGAGACGATGCAAAATGAGGTTTAGAAGGTGCTTAAGGTGACTTTAAAGAGAATGAGACGATGCAAAATGAGGTTTAGAAGGTGCTTAAAGTGACTTTAAAGAGAATGAGACGATGCAAAATGGTGTTTAGAAGGTGCTTAAAGTGACTTTAAAGAGAATGAGACGATGCAAAATGGTGTTTAGAAGGTGCTTAAGGTGACTTTAAAGAGAATGAGACGATGCAAAATGGTGTTTAGAAGGTGCTTAAGGTGACTTTAAAGAGAATGAGACGATGCAAAATGAGGTTTAGAAGGTGCTTAAGGTGACTTTAAAGAGAATGAGACGATGCAAAAGGAGGTTTAGAAGGTGCTTAAAGTGACTTTAAAGAGAATGAGACGATGCAAAATGGTGTTTAGAAGGTGCTTAAAGTGACTTTAAAGAGAATGAGACGATGCAAAATGAGGTTTAGAAGGTGCTTAAAGTGACTTTAAAGAGAATGAGACGATGCAAAATGATGTTTAGAAGGTGCTTAAAGTGACTTTAAAGAGAATGAGACGATGCAAAATGGTGTTTAGAAGGTGCTTAAGGTGACTTTAAAGAGAATGAGACGATGCAAAATGGTGTTTAGAAGGTGCTTAAGGTGACTTTAAAGAGAATGAGACGATGCAAAATGAGGTTTAGAAGGTGCTTAAAGTGACTTTAAAGAGAATGAGACGATGCAAAATGGTGTTTAGAAGGTGCTTAAGGTGACTTTAAAGAGAATGAGACGATGCAAAATGGTGTTTAGAAGGTGCTTAAGGTGACTTTAAAGAGAATGAGACGATGCAAAATGGTGTTTAGAAGGTGCTTAAGGTGACTTTAAAGAGAATGAGACGATGCAAAATGAGGTTTAGAAGGTGCTTAAGGTGACTTTAAAGAGAATGAGACGATGCAAAATGGTGTTTAGAAGGTGCTTAAAGTGACTTTAAAGAGAATGAGACGATGCAAAATGGTGTTTAGAAGGTGCTTAAGGTGACTTTAAAGAGAATGAGACGATGCAAAATGGTGTTTAGAAGGTGCTTAAGGTGACTTTAAAGAGAATGAGACGATGCAAAATGGTGTTTAGAAGGTGCTTAAGGTGACTTTAAAGAGAATGAGACGATGCAAAATGAGGTTTAGAAGGTGCTTAAGGTGACTTTAAAGAGAATGAGACGATGCAAAATGAGGTTTAGAAGGTGCTTAAGGTGACTTTAAAGAGAATGAGACGATGCAAAATGGTGTTTAGAAGGTGCTTAAGGTGACTTTAAAGAGAATGAGACGATGCAAAATGAGGTTTAGAAGGTGCTTAAGGTGACTTTAAAGAGAATGAGACGATGCAAAATGTGGTTTAGAAGGTGCTTAAAGTGACTTTAAAGAGAATGAGACGATGCAAAATGAGGTTTAGAAGGTGCTTAAGGTGACTTTAAAGAGAATGAGACGATGCAAAATGGTGTTTAGAAGGTGCTTAAGGTGACTTTAAAGAGAATGAGACGATGCAAAATGAGGTTTAGAAGGTGCTTAAAGTGACTTTAAAGAGAATGAGACGATGCAAAATGAGGTTTAGAAGGTGCTTAAAGTGACTTTAAAGAGAATGAGACGATGCAAAATGGTGTTTAGAAGGTGCTTAAGGTGACTTTAAAGAGAATGAGACGATGCAAAATGGTGTTTAGAAGGTGCTTAAAGTGACTTTAAAGAGAATGAGACGATGCAAAATGGTGTTTAGAAGGTGCTTAAGGTGACTTTAAAGAGAATGAGACGATGCAAAATGGTGTTTAGAAGGTGCTTAAGGTTACTTTAAAGAGAATGAGACGATGCAAAATGGTGTTTAGAAGGTGCTTAAGGTGACTTTAAAGAGAATGAGACGATGCAAAATGGTGTTTAGAAGGTGCTTAAGGTGACTTTAAAGAGAATGAGACGATGCAAAATGAGGTTTAGAAGGTGCTTAAAGTGACTTTAAAGAGAATGAGACGATGCAAAATGGTGTTTAGAAGGTGCTTAGGGTGACTTTAAAGAGAATGAGACGATGCAAAATGAGGTTTAGAAGGTGCTTAAAGTGACTTTAAAGAGAATGAGACGATGCAAAATGGTGTTTAGAAGGTGCTTAAGGTTACTTTAAAAGAGAATGAGACGATGCAAAATGAGGTTTAGAAGGTGCTTAAGGTGACTTTAAAGAGAATGAGACGATGCAAAATGAGGTTTAGAAGGT
>NW_026689974.1:0-34004 GCF_943734765.1 Anopheles ziemanni | reverse complement strand
GTGTTTAGAAGGTGCTTAAGGTGACTTTAAAGAGAATGAGACGATGCAAAATGTGTTTAGAAGGTGCTTAAGGTTACTTTAAAGAGAATGAGACGATGCAAAATGGTGTTTAGAAGGTGCTTAAGGTGACTTTAAAGAGAATGAGACGATGCAAAATGAGGTTTAGAAGGTGCTTAAAGTGACTTTAAAGAGAATGAGACGATGCAAAATGAGGTTTAGAAGGTGCTTAAAGTGACTTTAAAGAGAATGAGACGATGCAAAAGGGTGTTTAGAAGGTGCTTAAAGTGACTTTAAAGAGAATGAGACGATGCAAAATGAGGTTTAGAAGGTGCTTAAAGTGACTTTAAAGAGAATGAGACGATGCAAAATGGTGTTTAGAAGGTGCTTAAGGTGACTTTAAAGAGAATGAGACGATGCAAAATGGTGTTTAGAAGGTGCTTAAGGTGACTTTAAAGAGAATGAGACGATGCAAAATGAGGTTTAGAAGGTGCTTAAAGTGACTTTAAAGAGAATGAGACGATGCAAAATGAGGTTTAGAAGGTGCTTAAGGTGACTTTAAAGAGAATGAGACGATGCAAAATGGTGTTTAGAAGGTGCTTAAGGTGACTTTAAAGAGAATGAGACGATGCAAAATGAGGTTTAGAAGGTGCTTAAGGTGACTTTAAAGAGAATGAGACGATGCAAAATGGTGTTTAGAAGGTGTTTAAGGTGACTTTAAAGAGAATGAGACGATGCAAAATGGTGTTTAGAAGGTGCTTAAGGTTACTTTAAAGAGAATGAGACGATGCAAAATGGTGTTTAGAAGGTGCTTAAGGTGACTTTAAAGAGAATGAGACGATGCAAAATGAGGTTTAGAAGGTGCTTAAAGTGACTTTAAAGAGAATGAGACGATGCAAAATGAGGTTTAGAAGGTGCTTAAAGTGACTTTAAAGAGAATGAGACGATGCAAAATGAGGTTTAGAAGGTGCTTAAGGTGACTTTAAAGAGAATGAGACGATGCAAAATGAGGTTTAGAAGGTGCTTAAAGTGACTTTAAAGAGAATGAGACGATGCAAAATGAGGTTGAGAAGGTGCTTAAAGTGACTTTAAAGAGAATGAGACGATGCAAAATGAGGTTTAGAAGGTGCTTAAGGTGACTTTAAAGAGAATGAGACGATGCAAAATGAGGTTTAGAAGGTGCTTAAGGTGACTTTAAAGAGAATGAGACGATGCAAAATGGTGTTTAGAAGGTGCTTAAGGTGACTTTAAAGAGAATGAGACGATGCAAAATGGTGTTTAGAAGGTGCTTAAAGTGACTTTAAAGAGAATGAGACGATGCAAAATGAGGTTTAGAAGGTGCTTAAAGTGACTTTAAAGAGAATGAGACGATGCAAAATGGTGTTTAGAAGGTGCTTAAGGTGACTTTAAAGAGAATGAGACGATGCAAAATGAGGTTTAGAAGGTGCTTAAAGTGACTTTAAAGAGAATGAGACGATGCAAAATGGTGTTTAGAAGGTGCTTAAGGTGACTTTAAAGAGAATGAGACGATGCAAAATGAGGTTTAGAAGGTGCTTAAAGTGACTTTAAAGAGAATGAGACGATGCAAAGTGGTGTTTAGAAGGTGCTTAAGGTGACTTTAAAGAGAATGAGACGATGCAAAATGAGGTTTAGAAGGTGCTTAAAGTGACTTTAAAGAGAATGAGACGATGCAAAATGGTGTTTAGAAGGTGCTTAAGGTTACTTTAAAGAGAATGAGACGATGCAAAATGGTGTTTAGAAGGTGCTTAAAGTGACTTTAAAGAGAATGAGACGATGCAAAATGAGGTTTAGAAGGTGCTTAAAGTGACTTTAAAGAGAATGAGACGATGCAAAATGGTGTTTAGAAGGTGCTTAAGGTGACTTTAAAGAGAATGAGACGATGCAAAATGGTGTTTAGAAGGTGCTTAAAGTGACTTTAAAGAGAATGAGACGATGCAAAATGAGGTTTAGAAGGTGCTTAAGGTGACTTTAAAGAGAATGAGACGATGCAAAATGGTGTTTAGAAGGTGCTTAAGGTGACTTTAAAGAGAATGAGACGATGCAAAATGAGGTTTAGAAGGTGCTTAAAGTGACTTTAAAGAGAATGAGACGATGCAAAATGGTGTTTAGAAGGTGCTTAAAGTGACTTTAAAGAGAATGAGACGATGCAAAATGAGGTTTAGAAGGTGCTTAAGGTGACTTTAAAGAGAATGAGACGATGCAAAATGGTGTTTAGAAGGTGCTTAAGGTTACTTTAAAGAGAATGAGACGATGCAAAATGAGGTTTAGAAGGTGCTTAAGGTGACTTTAAAGAGAATGAGACGATGCAAAATGAGGTTTAGAAGGTGCTTAAAGTGACTTTAAAGAGAATGAGACGATGCAAAATGGTGTTTAGAAGGTGCTTAAAGTGACTTTAAAGAGAATGAGACGATGCAAAATGGTGTTTAGAAGGTGCTTAAGGTGACTTTAAAGAGAATGAGACGATGCAAAATGGTGTTTAGAAGGTGCTTAAGGTGACTTTAACGAGAATGAGACGATGCAAAATGAGGTTTAGAAGGTGCTTAAAGTGACTTTAAAGAGAATGAGACGATGCAAAATGGTGTTTAGAAGGTGCTTAAAGTGACTTTAAAGAGAATGAGACGATGCAAAATGAGGTTTAGAAGGTGCTTAAAGTGACTTTAAAGAGAATGAGACGATGCAAAATGGTGTTTAGAAGGTGCTTAAGGTGACTTTAAAGAGAATGAGACGATGCAAAATGAGGTTTAGAAGGTGCTTAAAGTGACTTTAAAGAGAATGAGACGATGCAAAATGAGGTTTAGAAGGTGCTTAAGGTGACTTTAAAGAGAATGAGACGATGCAAAATGAGGTTTAGAAGGTGCTTAAAGTGACTTTAAAGAGAATGAGACGATGCAAAATGGTGTTTAGAAGGTGCTTAAGGTTACTTTAAAGAGAATGAGACGATGCAAAATGGTGTTTAGAAGGTGCTTAAGGTGACTTTAAAGAGAATGAGACGATGCAAAATGGTGTTTAGAAGGTGCTTAAGGTGACTTTAAAGAGAATGAGACGATGCAAAATGGTGTTTAGAAGGTGCTTAAGGTGACTTTAAAGAGAATGAGACGATGCAAAATGAGGTTTAGAAGGTGCTTAAAGTGACTTTAAAGAGAATGAGACGATGCAAAATGAGGTTTAGAAGGTGCTTAAAGTGACTTTAACGAGAATGAGACGATGCAAAATGGTGTTTAGAAGGTGCTTAAGGTGACTTTAAAGAGAATGAGACGATGCAAAATGAGGTTTAGAAGGTGCTTAAAGTGACTTTAAAGAGAATGAGACGATGCAAAATGGTGTTTAGAAGGTGCTTAAAGTGACTTTAAAGAGAATGAGACGATGCAAAATGGTGTTTAGAAGGTGCTTAAGGTGACTTTAAAGAGAATGAGACGATGCAAAATGAGGTTTAGAAGGTGCTTAAGGTGACTTTAAAGAGAATGAGACGATGCAAAATGGTGTTTAGAAGGTGCTTAAGGTGACTTTAAAGAGAATGAGACGATGCAAAATGGTGTTTAGAAGGTGCTTAAGGTGACTTTAAAGAGAATGAGACGATGCAAAATGAGGTTTAGGAGGTGCTTAAGGTGACTTTAAAGAGAATGAGACGATGCAAAATGAGGTTTAGAAGGTGCTTAAAGTGACTTTAAAGAGAATGAGACGATGCAAAATGGTGTTTAGAAGGTGCTTAAGGTGACTTTAAAGAGAATGAGACGATGCAAAATGGTGTTTAGAAGGTGCTTAAGGTGACTTTAAAGAGAATGAGACGATGCAAAATGGTGTTTAGAAGGTGCTTAAAGTGACTTTAAAGAGAATGAGACGATGCAAAATGAGGTTTAGAAGGTGCTTAAGGTGACTTTAAAGAGAATGAGACGATGCAAAATGGTGTTTAGAAGGTGCTTAAGGTGACTTTAAAGAGAATGAGACGATGCAAAATGGTGTTTAGAAGGTGCTTAAGGTGACTTTAAAGAGAATGAGACGATGCAAAATGAGGTTTAGAAGGTGCTTAAGGTGACTTTAAAGAGAATGAGACGATGCAAAAGGGTGTTTAGAAGGTGCTTAAAGTGACTTTAAAGAGAATGAGACGATGCAAAATGAGGTTTAGAAGGTGCTTAAAGTGACTTTAAAGAGAATGAGACGATGCAAAATGGTGTTTAGAAGGTGCTTAAGGTGACTTTAAAGAGAATGAGACGATGCAAAATGGTGTTTAGAAGGTGCTTAAGGTGACTTTAAAGAGAATGAGACGATGCAAAATGAGGTTTAGAAGGTGCTTAAGGTGACTTTAAAGAGAATGAGACGATGCAAAATGAGGTTTAGAAGGTGCTTAAAGTGACTTTAAAGAGAATGAGACGATGCAAAATGAGGTTTAGAAGGTGCTTAAGGTTACTTTAAAGAGAATGAGACGATGCAAAATGGTGTTTAGAAGGTGCTTAGGGTTACTTTAAAGAGAATGAGACGATGCAAAATGGTGTTTAGAAGGTGCTTAAGGTGACTTTAAAGAGAATGAGACGATGCAAAATGAGGTTTAGAAGGTGCTTAAGGTGACTTTAAAGAGAATGAGACGATGCAAAATGGTGTTTAGAAGGTGCTTAAAGTGACTTTAAAGAGAATGAGACGATGCAAAATGGTGTTTAGAAGGTGCTTAAAGTGACTTTAAAGAGAATGAGACGATGCAAAATGGTGTTTAGAAGGTGCTTAAGGTGACTTTAAAGAGAATGAGACGATGCAAAATGAGGTTTAGAAGGTGCTTAAAGTGACTTTAAAGAGAATGAGACGATGCAAAATGAGGTTTAGAAGGTGCTTAAAGTGACTTTAAAGAGAATGAGACGATGCAAAATGAGGTTTAGAAGGTGCTTAAAGTGACTTTAAAGAGAATGAGACGATGCAAAATGGTGTTTAGAAGGTGCTTAAAGTGACTTTAAAGAGAATGAGACGATGCAAAATGGTGTTTAGAAGGTGCTTAAAGTGACTTTAAAGAGAATGAGACGATGCAAAATGAGGTTTAGAAGGTGCTTAAAGTGACTTTAAAGAGAATGAGACGATGCAAAATGGTGTTTAGAAGGTGCTTAAGGTGACTTTAAAGAGAATGAGACGATGCAAAATGGTGTTTAGAAGGTGCTTAAAGTGACTTTAAAGAGAATGAGACGATGCAAAATGAGGTTTAGAAGGTGCTTAAAGTGACTTTAAAGATAATGAGACGATGCAAAATGGTGTTTAGAAGGTGCTTAAAGTGACTTTAAAGAGAATGAGACGATGCAAAATGAGGTTTAGAAGGTGCTTAAGGTGACTTTAAAGAGAATGAGACGATGCAAAATGGTGTTTAGAAGGTGCTTAAAGTGACTTTAAAGAGAATGAGACGATGCAAAATGGTGTTTAGAAGGTGCTTAAAGTGACTTTAAAGAGAATGAGACGATGCAAAATGGTGTTTAGAAGGTGCTTAAAGTGACTTTAAAGAGAATGAGACGATGCAAAATGGTGTTTAGAAGGTGCTTAAGGTGACTTTAAAGAGAATGAGACGATGCAAAATGAGGTTTAGAAGGTGCTTAAAGTGACTTTAAAGAGAATGAGACGATGCAAAATGAGGTTTAGAAGGTGCTTAAAGTGACTTTAAAGAGAATGAGACGATGCAAAATGAGGTTTAGAAGGTGCTTAAAGTGACTTTAAAGAGAATGAGACGATGCAAAATGGTGTTTAGAAGGTGCTTAAAGTGACTTTAAAGAGAATGAGACGATGCAAAATGGTGTTTAGAAGGTGCTTAAAGTGACTTTAAAGAGAATGAGACGATGCAAAATGAGGTTTAGAAGGTGCTTAAAGTGACTTTAAAGAGAATGAGACGATGCAAAATGGTGTTTAGAAGGTGCTTAAGGTGACTTTAAAGAGAATGAGACGATGCAAAATGGTGTTTAGAAGGTGCTTAAAGTGACTTTAAAGAGAATGAGACGATGCAAAATGGTGTTTAGAAGGTGCTTAAGGTGACTTTAAAGAGAATGAGACGATGCAAAATGAGGTTTAGAAGGTGCTTAAAGTGACTTTAAAGAGAATGAGACGATGCAAAATGGTGTTTAGAAGGTGCTTAAGGTGACTTTAAAGAGAATGAGACGATGCAAAATGAGGTTTAGAAGGTGCTTAAAGTGACTTTAAAGAGAATGAGACGATGCAAAATGGTGTTTAGAAGGTGCTTAAAGTGACTTTAAAGAGAATGAGACGATGCAAAATGAGGTTTA
This sequence comes from Anopheles ziemanni, assembly GCF_943734765.1. NCBI lineage: Eukaryota > Metazoa > Arthropoda > Insecta > Diptera > Culicidae > Anopheles > Anopheles ziemanni. Next base: position 27,744 of record NW_026689974.1, on the reverse strand, counting down.
GAAGGTGCTTAAAGTGACTTTAAAGAGAATGAGACGATGCAAAATGGTGTTTAGAAGGTGCTTAAAGTGACTTTAAAGAGAATGAGACGATGCAAAATGGTGTTTAGAAGGTGCTTAAGGTTACTTTAAAGAGAATGAGACGATGCAAAATGGTGTTTAGAAGGTGCTTAAGGTGACTTTAAAGAGAATGAGACGATGCAAAATGAGGTTTAGAAGGTGCTTAAAGTGACTTTAAAGAGAATGAGACGATGCAAAATGAGGTTTAGAAGGTGCTTAAAGTGACTTTAAAGAGAATGAGACGATGCAAAATGGTGTTTAGAAGGTGCTTAAGGTGACTTTAAAGAGAACGAGACGATGCAAAATGGTGTTTAGAAGGTGCTTAAGGTGACTTTAAAGAGAATGAGACGATGCAAAATGAGGTTTAGAAGGTGCTTAAGGTGACTTTAAAGATAATGAGACGATGCAAAATGGTGTGTAGAAGGTGCTTAAAGTGACTTTAAAGAGAATGAGACGATGCAAAATGGTGTTTAGAAGGTGCTTAAGGTGACTTTAAAGAGAATGAGACGATGCAAAATGAGGTTTAGAAGGTGCTTAAGGTGACTTTAAAGAGAATGAGACGATGCAAAATGGTGTTTAGAAGGTGCTTAAGGTGACTTTAAAGAGAATGAGACGATGCAAAATGGTGTTTAGAAGGTGCTTAAGGTTACTTTAAAGAGAATGAGACGATGCAAAATGGTGTTTAGAAGGTGCTTAAGGTGACTTTAAAGAGAATGAGACGATGCAAAATGAGGTTTAGAAGGTGCTTAAAGTGACTTTAAAGAGAATGAGACGATGCAAAATGGTGTTTAGAAGGTGCTTAAAGTGACTTTAAAGAGAATGAGACGATGCAAAATGAGGTTTAGAAGGTGCTTAAGGTGACTTTAAAGAGAATGAGACGATGCAAAATGGTGTTTAGAAGGTGCTTAAGGTGACTTTAAAGAGAATGAGACGATGCAAAATGGTGTTTAGAAGGTGCTTAAAGTGACTTTAAAGAGAATGAGACGATGCAAAATGAGGTTTAGAAGGTGCTTAAAGTGACTTTAAAGAGAATGAGACGATGCAAAATGGTGTTTAGAAGGTGCTTAAGGTGACTTTAAAGAGAATGAGACGATGCAAAATGGTGTTTAGAAGGTGCTTAAAGTGACTTTAAAGAGAATGAGACGATGCAAAATGGTGTTTAGAAGGTGCTTAAAGTGACTTTAAAGAGAATGAGACGATGCAAAATGAGGTTTAGAAGGTGCTTAAAGTGACTTTAAAGAGAATGAGACGATGCAAAATGGTGTTTAGAAGGTGCTTAAGGTGACTTTAAAGAGAATGAGACGATGCAAAATGAGGTTTAGAAGGTGCTTAAAGTGACTTTAAAGAGAATGAGACGATGCAAAATGGTGTTTAGAAGGTGCTTAAGGTGACTTTAAAGAGAATGAGACGATGCAAAATGGTGTTTAGAAGGTGCTTAAGGTGACTTTAAAGAGAATGAGACGATGCAAAATGGTGTTTAGAAGGTGCTTAAGGTTACTTTAATGAGAATGAGACGATGCAAAATGGTGTTTAGAAGGTGCTTAAGGTGACTTTAAAGAGAATGAGACGATGCAAAATGGTGTTTAGAAGGTGCTTAAGGTGACTTTAAAGAGAATGAGACGATGCAAAATGGTGTTTAGAAGGTGCTTAAAGTGACTTTAAAGAGAATGAGACGATGCAAAATGGTGTTTAGAAGGTGCTTAAAGTGACTTTAAAGAGAATGAGACGATGCAAAATGGTGTTTAGAAGGTGCTTAAGGTGACTTTAAAGAGAATGAGACGATGCAAAATGAGGTTTAGAAGGTGCTTAAAGTGACTTTAAAGAGAATGAGACGATGCAAAATGAGGTTTAGAAGGTGCTTAAAGTGACTTTAAAGAGAATGAGACGATGCAAAATGGTGTTTAGAAGGTGCTTAAAGTGACTTTAAAGAGAATGAGACGATGCAAAATGGTGTTTAGAAGGTGCTTAAGGTGACTTTAAAGAGAATGAGACGATGCAAAATGGTGTTTAGAAGGTGCTTAAAGTGACTTTAAAGAGAATGAGACGATGCAAAATGGTGTTTAGAAGGTGCTTAAAGTGACTTTAAAGAGAATGAGACGATGCAAAATGAGGTTTAGAAGGTGCTTAAAGTGACTTTAAAGAGAATGAGACGATGCAAAATGGTGTTTAGAAGGTGCTTAAGGTGACTTTAAAGAGAATGAGACGATGCAAAATGAGGTTTAGAAGGTGCTTAAAGTGACTTTAAAGAGAATGAGACGATGCAAAATGGTGTTTAGAAGGTGCTTAAGGTTACTTTAAAGAGAATGAGACGATGCAAAATGAGGTTTAGAAGGTGCTTAAAGTGACTTTAAAGAGAATGAGACGATGCAAAATGGTGTTTAGAAGGTGCTTAAGGTGACTTTAAAGAGAATGAGACGATGCAAAATGAGGTTTAGAAGGTGCTTAAGGTGACTTTAAAGAGAATGAGACGATGCAAAATGGTGTTTAGAAGGTGCTTAAAGTGACTTTAAAGAGAATGAGACGATGCAAAATGGTGTTTAGAAGGTGCTTAAAGTGACTTTAAAGAGAATGAGACGATGCAAAATGGTGTTTAGAAGGTGCTTAAAGTGACTTTAAAGAGAATGAGACGATGCAAAATGGTGTTTAGAAGGTGCTTAAGGTGACTTTAAAGAGAATGAGACGATGCAAAATGAGGTTTAGAAGGTGCTTAAAGTGACTTTAAAGAGAATGAGACGATGCAAAATGAGGTTTAGAAGGTGCTTAAAGTGACTTTAAAGAGAATGAGACGATGCAAAATGAGGTTTAGAAGGTGCTTAAAGTGACTTTAAAGAGAATGAGACGATGCAAAATGGTGTTTAGAAGGTGCTTAAAGTGACTTTAAAGAGAATGAGACGATGCAAAATGGTGTTTAGAAGGTGCTTAAAGTGACTTTAAAGAGAATGAGACGATGCAAAATGGTGTTTAGAAGGTGCTTAAAGTGACTTTAAAGAGAATGAGACGATGCAAAATGAGGTTTAGAAGGTGCTTAAAGTGACTTTAAAGAGAATGAGACGATGCAAAATGGTGTTTAGAAGGTGCTTAAGGTGACTTTAAAGAGAATGAGACGATGCAAAATGGTGTTTAGAAGGTGCTTAAAGTGACTTTAAAGAGAATGAGACGATGCAAAATGGTGTTTAGAAGGTGCTTAAAGTGACTTTAAAGAGAATGAGACGATGCAAAATGGTGTTTAGAAGGTGCTTAAGGTGACTTTAAAGAGAATGAGACGATGCAAAATGGTGTTTAGAAGGTGCTTAAAGTGACTTTAAAGAGAATGAGACGATGCAAAATGGTGTTTAGAAACTGCTTAAGGTTACTTTAAAGAGAATGAGACGATGCAAAATGGTGTTTAGAAGGTGCTTAAAGTGACTTTAAAGAGAATGAGACGATGCAAAATGGTGTTTAGAAGGTGCTTAAGGTGACTTTAAAGAGAATGAGACGATGCAAAATGAGGTTTAGAAGGTGCTTAAGGTGACTTTAAAGAGAATGAGACGATGCAAAATGGTGTTTAGAAGGTGCTTAAGGTGACTTTAAAGAGAATGAGACGATGCAAAATGAGGTTTAGAAGGTGCTTAAAGTGACTTTAAAGAGAATGAGACGATGCAAAATGAGGTTTAGAAGGTGCTTAAAGTGACTTTAAAGAGAATGAGACGATGCAAAATGAGGTTTAGAAGGTGCTTAAAGTGACTTTAAAGAGAATGAGACGATGCAAAATGAGGTTTAGAAGGTGCTTAAGGTGACTTTAAAGAGAATGAGACGATGCAAAATGGTGTTTAGAAGGTGCTTAAGGTGACTTTAAAGAGAATGAGACGATGCAAAATGGTGTTTAGAAGGTGCTTAAGGTTACTTTAAAGAGAATGAGACGATGCAAAATGAGGTTTAGAAGGTGCTTAAGGTGACTTTAAAGAGAATGAGACGATGCAAAATGGTGTTTAGAAGGTGCTTAAGGTGACTTTAAAGAGAATGAGACGATGCAAAATGGTGTTTAGAAGGTGCTTAAAGTGACTTTAAAGAGAATGAGACGATGCAAAATGAGGTTTAGAAGGTGCTTAAGGTGACTTTAAAGAGAATGAGACGATGCAAAATGGTGTTTAGAAGGTGCTTAAAGTGACTTTAAAGAGAATGAGACGATGCAAAATGAGGTTTAGAAGGTGCTTAAGGTGACTTTAAAGAGAATGAGACGATGCAAAATGGTGTTTAGAAGGTGCTTAAGGTGACTTTAAAGAGAATGAGACGATGCAAAATGAGGTTTAGAAGGTGCTTAAAGTGACTTTAAAGAGAATGAGACGATGCAAAATGAGGTTTAGAAGGTGCTTAAAGTGACTTTAAAGAGAATGAGACGATGCAAAATGGTGTTTAGAAGGTGCTTAAGGTGACTTTAAAGAGAATGAGACGATGCAAAATGGTGTTTAGAAGGTGCTTAAGGTGACTTTAAAGAGAATGAGACGATGCAAAATGAGGTTTAGAAGGTGCTTAAAGTGACTTTAAAGAGAATGAGACGATGCAAAATGGTGTTTAGAAGGTGCTTAAAGTGACTTTAAAGAGAATGAGACGATGCAAAATGAGGTTTAGAAGGTGCTTAAAGTGACTTTAAAGAGAATGAGACGATGCAAAATGAGGTTTAGAAGGTGCTTAAAGTGACTTTAAAGAGAATGAGACGATGCAAAATGGTGTTTAGAAGGTGCTTAAGGTGACTTTAAAGAGAATGAGACGATGCAAAATGGTGTTTAGAAGGTGCTTAAGGTGACTTTAAAGAGAATGAGACGATGCAAAATGAGGTTTAGAAGGTGCTTAAGGTGACTTTAAAGAGAATGAGACGATGCAAAATGGTGTTTAGAAGGTGCTTAAGGTGACTTTAAAGAGAATGAGACGATGCAAAATGAGGTTTAGAAGGTGCTTAAGGTGACTTTAAAGAGAATGAGACGATGCAAAATGAGGTTTAGAAGGTGCTTAAGGTGACTTTAAAGAGAATGAGACGATGCAAAATGAGGTTTAGAAGGTGCTTAAAGTGACTTTAAAGAGAATGAGACGATGCAAAATGGTGTTTAGAAGGTGCTTAAGGTGACTTTAAAGAGAATGAGACGATGCAAAATGGTGTTTAGAAGGTGCTTAAGGTGACTTTAAAGAGAATGAGACGATGCAAAATGGTGTTTAGAAGGTGCTTAAAGTGACTTTAAAGAGAATGAGACGATGCAAAATGGTGTTTAGAAGGTGCTTAAGGTGACTTTAAAGAGAATGAGACGATGCAAAATGAGGTTTAGAAGGTGCTTAAAGTGACTTTAAAGAGAATGAGACGATGCAAAATGGTGTTTAGAAGGTGCTTAAGGTGACTTTAAAGAGAATGAGACGATGCAAAATGAGGTTTAGAAGGTGCTTAAAGTGACTTTAAAGAGAATGAGACGATGCAAAATGGTGTTTAGAAGGTGCTTAAGGTGACTTTAAAGAGAATGAGACGATGCAAAATGGTGTTTAGAAGGTGCTTAAGGTGACTTTAAAGAGAATGAGACGATGCAAAATGGTGTTTAGAAGGTGCTTAAAGTGACTTTAAAGAGAATGAGACGATGCAAAATGAGGTTTAGAAGGTGCTTAAAGTGACTTTAAAGAGAATGAGACGATGCAAAATGGTGTTTAGAAGGTGCTTAAGGTGACTTTAAAGAGAATGAGACGATGCAAAATGGTGTTTAGAAGGTGCTTAAAGTGACTTTAAAGAGAATGAGACGATGCAAAATGGTGTTTAGAAGGTGCTTAAAGTGACTTTAAAGAGAATGAGACGATGCAAAATGAGGTTTAGAAGGTGCTTAAGTGACTTTAAAGAGAATGAGACGATGCAAAATGAGGTTTAGAAGGTGCTTAAGGTGACTTTAAAGAGAATGAGACGATGCAAAATGGTGTTTAGAAGGTGCTTAAGGTGACTTTAAAGAGAATGAGACGATGCAAAATGGTGTTTAGAAGGTGCTTAAGGTGACTTTAAAGAGAATGAGACGATGCAAAATGAGGTTTAGAAGGTGCTTAAAGTGACTTTAAAGAGAATGAGACGATGCAAAATGAGGTTTAGAAGGTGCTTAAAGTGACTTTAAAGAGAATGAGACGATGCAAAATGGTGTTTAGAAGGTGCTTAAGGTGACTTTAAAGAGAATGAGACGATGCAAAATGGTGTTTAGAAGGTGCTTAAGGTTACTTTAAAGAGAATGAGACGATGCAAAATGGTGTTTAGAAGGTGCTTAAAGTGACTTTAAAGAGAATGAGACGATGCAAAATGGTGTTTAGAAGGTGCTTAAGGTGACTTTAAAGAGAATGAGACGATGCAAAAGGGTGTTTAGAAGGTGCTTAAAGTGACTTTAAAGAGAATGAGACGATGCAAAATGGTGTTTAGAAGGTGCTTAAGGTGACTTTAAAGAGAATGAGACGATGCAAAATGGTGTTTAGAAGGTGCTTAAGGTTACTTTAAAGAGAATGAGACGATGCAAAATGAGGTTTAGAAGGTGCTTAAGGTGACTTTAAAGAGAATGAGACGATGCAAAATGGTGTTTAGAAGGTGCTTAAGGTGACTTTAAAGAGAATGAGACGATGCAAAATGGTGTTTAGAAGGTGCTTAAGGTTACTTTAAAGAGAATGAGACGATGCAAAATGGTGTTTAGAAGGTGCTTAAGGTGACTTTAAAGAGAATGAGACGATGCAAAATGGTGTTTAGAAGGTGCTTAAGGTTACTTTAAAGAGAATGAGACGATGCAAAATGGTGTTTAGAAGGTGCTTAAGGTGACTTTAAAGAGAATGAGACGATGCAAAATGGTGTTTAGAAGGTGCTTAAGGTGACTTTAAAGAGAATGAGACGATGCAAAATGGTGTTTAGAAGGTGCTTAAGGTGACTTTAAAGAGAATGAGACGATGCAAAATGGTGTTTAGAAGGTGCTTAAAGTGACTTTAAAGAGAATGAGACGATGCAAAATGGTGTTTAGAAGGTGCTTAAGGTGACTTTAAAGAGAATGAGACGATGCAAAATGAGGTTTAGAAGGTGCTTAAGGTGACTTTAAAGAGAATGAGACGATGCAAAATGGTGTTTAGAAGGTGCTTAAGGTGACTTTAAAGAGAATGAGACGATGCAAAATGAGGTTTAGAAGGTGCTTAAGGTGACTTTAAAGAGAATGAGACGATGCAAAAGGGTGTTTAGAAGGTGCTTAAAGTGACTTTAAAGAGAATGAGACGATGCAAAATGGTGTTTAGAAGGTGCTTAAAGTGACTTTAAAGAGAATGAGACGATGCAAAATGAGGTTTAGAAGGTGCTTAAGGTGACTTTAAAGAGAATGAGACGATGCAAAATGAGGTTTAGAAGGTGCTTAAGGTGACTTTAAAGAGAATGAGACGATGCAAAATGGTGTTTAGAAGGTGCTTAAGTTGACTTTAAAGAGAATGAGACGATGCAAAATGAGGTTTAGAAGGTGCTTAAAGTGACTTTAAAGAGAATGAGACGATGCAAAATGAGGTTTAGAAGGTGCTTAAAGTGACTTTAAAGAGAATGAGACGATGCAAAATGAGGTTTAGAAGGTGCTTAAGGTGACTTTAAAGAGAATGAGACGATGCAAAATGGTGTTTAGAAGGTGCTTAAGGTGACTTTAAAGAGAATGAGACGATGCAAAATGAGGTTTAGAAGGTGCTTAAAGTGACTTTAAAGAGAATGAGACGATGCAAAATGGTGTTTAGAAGGTGCTTAAAGTGACTTTAAAGAGAATGAGACGATGCAAAATGGTGTTTAGAAGGTGCTTAAGGTGACTTTAAAGAGAATGAGACGATGCAAAATGGTGTTTAGAAGGTGCTTAAGGTGACTTTAAAGAGAATGAGACGATGCAAAATGGTGTTGAGAAGGTGCTTAAGGTTACTTTAAAGAGAATGAGACGATGCAAAATGGTGTTTAGAAGGTGCTTAAGGTGACTTTAAAGAGAATGAGACGATGCAAAAGGGTGTTTAGAAGGTGCTTAAGGTTACTTTAAAGAGAATGAGACGATGCAAAATGAGGTTTAGAAGGTGCTTAAGGTGACTTTAAAGAGAATGAGACGATGCAAAATGAGGTTTAGAAGGTGCTTAAAGTGACTTTAAAGAGAATGAGACGATGCAAAATGGTGTTTAGAAGGTGCTTAAGGTTACTTTAAAGAGAATGAGACGATGCAAAATGGTGTTTAGAAGGTGCTTAAAGTGACTTTAAAGAGAATGAGACGATGCAAAATGAGGTTTAGAAGGTGCTTAAAGTGACTTTAAAGAGAATGAGACGATGCAAAATGAGGTTTAGAAGGTGCTTAAGGTGACTTTAAAGAGAATGAGACGATGCAAAATGGTGTTTAGAAGGTGCTTAAAGTGACTTTAAAGAGAATGAGACGATGCAAAATGAGGTTTAGAAGGTGCTTAAGGTGACTTTAAAGAGAATGAGACGATGCAAAATGAGGTTTAGAAGGTGCTTAAAGTGACTTTAAAGAGAATGAGACGATGCAAAATGGTGTTTAGAAGGTGCTTAAGGTGACTTTAAAGAGAATGAGACGATGCAAAATGGTGTTTAGAAGGTGCTTAAGGTGACTTTAAAGAGAATGAGACGATGCAAAATGAGGTTTAGAAGGTGCTTAAGGTGACTTTAAAGAGAATGAGACGATGCAAAATGAGGTTTAGAAGGTGCTTAAAGTGACTTTAAAGAGAATGAGACGATGCAAAATGAGGTTTAGAAGGTGCTTAAAGTGACTTTAAAGAGAATGAGACGATGCAAAATGGTGTTTAGAAGGTGCTTAAGGTGACTTTAAAGAGAATGAGACGATGCAAAATGAGGTTTAGAAGGTGCTTAAGGTGACTTTAAAGAGAATGAGACGATGCAAAATGGTGTTTAGAAGGTGCTTAAAGTGACTTTAAAGAGAATGAGACGATGCAAAATGGTGTTTAGAAGGTGCTTAAGGTGACTTTAAAGAGAATGAGACGATGCAAAATGAGGTTTAGAAGGTGCTTAAGGTGACTTTAAAGAGAATGAGACGATGCAAAATGAGGTTTAGAAGGTGCTTAAGGTGACTTTAAAGAGAATGAGACGATGCAAAATGGTGTTTAGAAGGTGCTTAAGGTGACTTTAAAGAGAATGAGACGATGCAAAATGGTGTTTAGAAGGTGCTTAAAGTGACTTTAAAGAGAATGAGACGATGCAAAATGGTGTTTAGAAGGTGCTTAAGGTGACTTTAAAGAGAATGAGACGATGCAAAATGGTGTTTAGAAGGTGCTTAAGGTGACTTTAAAGAGAATGAGACGATGCAAAATGGTGTTTAGAAGGTGCTTAAGGTGACTTTAAAGAGAATGAGACGATGCAAAATGGTGTTTAGAAGGTGCTTAAGGTTACTTTAAAGAGAATGAGACGATGCAAAATGGTGTTTAGAAGGTGCTTAAGGTTACTTTAAAGAGAATGAGACGATGCAAAATGAGGTTTAGAAGGTGCTTAAAGTGACTTTAAAGAGAATGAGACGATGCAAAATGGTGTTTAGAAGGTGCTTAAGGTGACTTTAAAGAGAATGAGACGATGCAAAATGGTGTTTAGAAGGTGCTTAAGGTTACTTTAAAGAGAATGAGACGATGCAAAATGAGGTTTAGAAGGTGCTTAAAGTGACTTTAAAGAGAATGAGACGATGCAAAATGGTGTTTAGAAGGTGCTTAAGGTGACTTTAAAGAGAATGAGACGATGCAAAATGGTGTTTAGAAGGTGCTTAAGGTGACTTTAAAGAGAATGAGACGATGCAAAATGAGGTTTAGAAGGTGCTTAAAGTGACTTTAAAGAGAATGAGACGATGCAAAATGGTGTTTAGAAGGTGCTTAAGGTGACTTTAAAGAGAATGAGACAATGCAAAATGGTGTTTAGAAGGTGCTTAAGGTTACTTTAAAGAGAATGAGACGATGCAAAATGAGGTTTAGAAGGTGCTTAAAGTGACTTTAAAGAGAATGAGACGATGCAAAATGGTGTTTAGAAGGTGCTTAAGGTTACTTTAAAGAGAATGAGACGATGCAAAATGAGGTTTAGAAGGTGCTTAAGGTTACTTTAAAGAGAATGAGACGATGCAAAATGGTGTTTAGAAGGTGCTTAAAGTGACTTTAAAGAGAATGAGACGATGCAAAATGAGGTTTAGAAGGTGCTTAAGGTTACTTTAAAGAGAATGAGACGATGCAAAATGGTGTTTAGAAGGTGCTTAAGGTGACTTTAAAGAGAATGAGACGATGCAAAATGGTGTTTAGAAGGTGCTTAAGGTTACTTTAAAGAGAATGAGACGATGCAAAATGAGGTTTAGAAGGTGCTTAAGGTGACTTTAAAGAGAATGAGACGATGCAAAATGGTGTTTAGAAGGTGCTTAAGGTGACTTTAAAGAGAATGAGACGATGCAAAATGAGGTTTAGAAGGTGCTTAAGGTGACTTTAAAGAGAATGAGACGATGCAAAATGAGGTTTAGAAGGTGCTTAAGGTGACTTTAAAGAGAATGAGACGATGCAAAATGGTGTTTAGAAGGTGCTTAAGGTGACTTTAAAGAGAATGAGACGATGCAAAAGGGTGTTTAGAAGGTGCTTAAAGTGACTTTAAAGAGAATGAGACGATGCAAAATGAGGTTTAGAAGGTGCTTAAAGTGACTTTAAAGAGAATGAGACGATGCAAAATGGTGTTTAGAAGGTGCTTAAGGTGACTTTAAAGAGAATGAGACGATGCAAAATGGTGTTTAGAAGGTGCTTAAGGTGACTTTAAAGAGAATGAGACGATGCAAAATGGTGTTTAGAAGGTGCTTAAGGTGACTTTAAAGAGAATGAGACGATGCAAAATGAGGTTTAGAAGGTGCTTAAAGTGACTTTAAAGAGAATGAGACGATGCAAAATGGTGTTTAGAAGGTGCTTAAGGTGACTTTAAAGAGAATGAGACGATGCAAAATGGTGTTTAGAAGGTGCTTAAGGTTACTTTAAAGAGAATGAGACGATGCAAAATGGTGTTTAGAAGGTGCTTAAGGTGGCTTTAAAGAGAATGAGACGATGCAAAATGGTGTTTAGAAGGTGCTTAAGGTGACTTTAAAGAGAATGAGACGATGCAAAATGGTGTTTAGAAGGTGCTTAAAGTGACTTTAAAGAGAATGAGACGATGCAAAATGGTGTTTAGAAGGTGCTTAAGGTGACTTTAAAGAGAATGAGACGATGCAAAATGGTGTTTAGAAGGTGCTTAAGGTGACTTTAAAGAGAATGAGACGATGCAAAATGAGGTTAAGAAGGTGCTTAAGGTGACTTTAAAGAGAATGAGACGATGCAAAATGGTGTTTAGAAGGTGCTTAAGGTGACTTTAAAGAGAATGAGACGATGCAAAATGAGGTTTAGAAGGTGCTTAAAGTGACTTTAAAGAGAATGAGACGATGCAAAATGGTGTTTAGAAGGTGCTTAAGGTGACTTTAAAGAGAATGAGACGATGCAAAATGGTGTTTAGAAGGTGCTTAAGGTGACTTTAAAGAGAATGAGACGATGCAAAATGAGGTTTAGAAGGTGCTTAAAGTGACTTTAAAGAGAATGAGACGATGCAAAATGGTGTTTAGAAGGTGCTTAAGGTGACTTTAAAGAGAATGAGACGATGCAAAATGGTGTTTAGAAGGTGCTTAAGGTGACTTTAAAGAGAATGAGACGATGCAAAATGAGGTTTAGAAGGTGCTTAAAGTGACTTTAAAGAGAATGAGACGATGCAAAATGGTGTTTAGAAGGTGCTTAAAGTGACTTTAAAGAGAATGAGACGATGCAAAATGAGGTTTAGAAGGTGCTTAAAGTGACTTTAAAGAGAATGAGACGATGCAAAATGAGGTTTAGAAGGTGCTTAAGGTGACTTTAAAGAGAATGAGACGATGCAAAATGAGGTTTAGAAGGTGCTTAAAGTGACTTTAAAGAGAATGAGACGATGCAAAATGGTGTTTAGAAGGTGCTTAAGGTTACTTTAAAGAGAATGAGACGATGCAAAATGGTGTTTAGAAGGTGCTTAAGGTGACTTTAAAGAGAATGAGACGATGCAAAATGGTGTTTAGAAGGTGCTTAAGGTGACTTTAAAGAGAATGAGACGATGCAAAATGAGGTTTAGAAGGTGCTTAAGGTGACTTTAAAGAGAATGAGACGATGCAAAATGAGGTTTAGAAGGTGCTTAAAGTGACTTTAAAGAGAATGAGACGATGCAAAATGGTGTTTAGAAGGTGCTTAAGGTGACTTTAAAGAGAATGAGACGATGCAAAATGAGGTTTAGAAGGTGCTTAAAGTGACTTTAAAGAGAATGAGACGATGCAAAATGGTGTTTAGAAGGTGCTTAAAGTGACTTTAAAGAGAATGAGATGATGCAAAATGGTGTTTAGAAGGTGCTTAAGGTGACTTTAAAGAGAATGAGACGATGCAAAATGGTGTTTAGAAGGTGCTTAAGGTGACTTTAAAGAGAATGAGACGATGCAAAATGAGGTTTAGAAGGTGCTTAAAGTGACTGTAAAGAGAATGAGACGATGCAAAATGGTGTTTAGAAGGTGCTTAAGGTGACTTTAAAGAGAATGAGACGATGCAAAATGGTGTTTAGAAGGTGCTTAAGGTTACTTTAAAGAGAATGAGACGATGCAAAATGAGGTTTAGAAGGTGCTTAAAGTGACTTTAAAGAGAATGAGACGATGCAAAATGGTGTTTAGAAGGTGCTTAAGGTTACTTTAAAGAGAATGAGACGATGCAAAATGAGGTTTAGAAGGTGCTTAAGGTGACTTTAAAGAGAATGAGACGATGCAAAATGGTGTTTAGAAGGTGCTTAAGGTTACTTTAAAGAGAATGAGACGATGCAAAATGAGGTTTAGAAGGTGCTTAAAGTGACTTTAAAGAGAATGAGACGATGTAAAATGGTGTTTAGAAGGTGCTTAAAGTGACTTTAAAGAGAATGAGACGATGCAAAATGGTGTTTAGAAGGTGCTTAAAGTGACTTTAAAGAGAATGAGACGATGCAAAATGGTGTTTAGAAGGTGCTTAAAGTGACTTTAAAGAGAATGAGACGATGCAAAATGGTGTTTAGAAGGTGCTTAAAGTGACTTTAAAGAGAATGAGACGATGCAAAATGGTGTTTAGAAGGTGCTTAAGGTGACTTTAAAGAGAATGAGACGATGCAAAATGGTGTTTAGAAGGTGCTTAAGGTGACTTTAAAGAGAATGAGACGATGCAAAATGGTGTTTAGAAGGTGCTTAAGGTGACTTTAAAGAGAATGAGACGATGCAAAATGGTGTTTAGAAGGTGCTTAAGGTTACTTTAAAGAGAATGAGACGATGCAAAATGGTGTTTAGAAGGTGCTTAAGGTGACTTTAAAGAGAATGAGACGATGCAAAATGGTGTTTAGAAGGTGCTTAAGGTGACTTTAAAGAGAATGAGACGATGCAAAATGATGTTTAGAAGGTGCTTAAGGTGACTTTAAAGAGAATGAGACGATGCAAAATGGTGTTTAGAAGGTGCTTAAGGTGACTCTAAAGAGAATGAGACGATGCAAAATGAGGTTTAGAAGGTGCTTAAAGTGACTTTAAAGAGAATGAGACGATGCAAAATGAGGTTTAGAAGGTGCTTAAAGTGACTTTAAAGAGAATGAGACGATGCAAAATGGTGTTTAGAAGGTGCTTAAAGTGACTTTAAAGAGAATGAGACGATGCAAAATGGTGTTTAGAAGGTGCTTAAGGTGACTTTAAAGAGAATGAGACGATGCAAAATGGTGTTTAGAAGGTGCTTAAAGTGACTTTAAAGAGAATGAGACGATGCAAAATGAGGTTTAGAAGGTGCTTAAAGTGACTTTAAAGAGAATGAGACGATGCATAATGAGGTTTAGAAGGTGCTTAAAGTGACTTTAAAGAGAATGAGACGATGCAAAATGGTGTTTAGAAGGTGCTTAAGGTTACTTTAAAGAGAATGAGACGATGCAAAATGGTGTTTAGAAGGTGCTTAAGGTGACTTTAAAGAGAATGAGACGATGCAAAATGGTGTTTAGAAGGTGCTTAAAGTGACTTTAAAGAGAATGAGACGATGCAAAATGGTGTTTAGAAGGTGCTTAAAGTGACTTTAAAGAGAATGAGACGATGCAAAATGGTGTTTAGAAGGTGCTTAAGGTGACTTTAAAGAGAATGAGACGATGCAAAATGGTGTTTAGAAGGTGCTTAAGGTGACTTTAAAGAGAATGAGACGATGCAAAATGAGGTTTACAAGGTGCTTAAAGTGACTTTAAAGAGAATGAGACGATGCAAAATGGTGTTTAGAAGGTGCTTAAGGTGACTTTAAAGAGAATGAGACGATGCAAAATGGTGTTTAGAAGGTGCTTAAGGTGACTTTAAAGAGAATGAGACGATGCAAAATGGTGTTTAGAAGGTGCTTAAGGTGACTTTAAAGAGAATGAGACGATGCAAAATGGTGTTTAGAAGGTGCTTAAGGTGACTTTAAAGAGAATGAGACGATGCAAAATGGTGTTTAGAAGGTGCTTAAGGTGACTTTAAAGAGAATGAGACGATGCAAAATGAGGTTTAGAAGGTGCTTAAAGTGACTTTAAAGAGAATGAGACGATGCAAAATGGTGTTTAGAAGGTGCTTAAGGTGACTTTAAAGAGAATGAGACGATGCAAAATGAGGTTTAGAAGGTGCTTAAGGTGACTTTAAAGAGAATGAGACGATGCAAAATGGTGTTTAGAAGGTGCTTAAGGTGACTTTAAAGAGAATGAGACGATGCAAAATGGTGTTTAGAAGGTGCTTAAGGTGACTTTAAAGAGAATGAGACGATGCAAAATGAGGTTTAGAAGGTGCTTAAGGTGACTTTAAAGAGAATGAGACGATGCAAAATGGTGTTTAGAAGGTGCTTAAGGTGACTTTAAAGAGAATGAGACGATGCAAAATGGTGTTTAGAAGGTGCTTAAAGTGACTTTAAAGAGAATGAGACGATGCAAAATGGTGTTTAGAAGGTGCTTAAAGTGACTTTAAAGAGAATGAGACGATGCAAAATGGTGTTTAGAAGGTGCTTAGGGTGACTTTAAAGAGAATGAGACGATGCAAAATGGTGTTTAGAAGGTGCTTAAGGTGACTTTAAAGAGAATGAGACGATGCAAAATGAGGTTTAGAAGGTGCTTAAGGTGACTTTAAAGAGAATGAGACGATGCAAAATGAGGTTTAGAAGGTGCTTAAAGTGACTTTAAAGAGAATGAGACGATGCAAAATGAGGTTTAGAAGGTGCTTAAAGTGACTTTAAAGAGAATGAGACGATGCAAAATGAGGTTTAGAAGGTGCTTAAAGTGACTTTAAAGAGAATGAGACGATGCAAAATGGTGTTTAGAAGGTGCTTAAAGTGACTTTAAAGAGAATGAGACGATGCAAAATGGTGTTTAGAAGGTGCTTAAGGTGACTTTAAAGAGAATGAGACGATGCAAAATGGTGTTTAGAAGGTGCTTAAGGTGACTTTAAAGAGAATGAGACGATGCAAAATGGTGTTTAGAAGGTGCTTAAAGTGACTTTAAAGAGAATGAGACGATGCAAAATGGTGTTTAGAAGGTGCTTAAGGTGACTTTAAAGAGAATGAGACGATGCAAAATGGTGTTTAGAAGGTGCTTAAGGTGACTTTAAAGAGAATGAGACGATGCAAAATGAGGTTTAGAAGGTGCTTAAAGTGACTTTAAAGAGAATGAGACGATGCAAAAGGGTGTTTAGAAGGTGCTTAAAGCGACTTTCAAGAGAATGAGACGATGCAAAATGAGGTTTAGAAGGTGCTTAAAGTGACTTTAAAGAGAATGAGACGATGCAAAATGGTGTTTAGAAGGTGCTTAAAGTGACTTTAAAGAGAATGAGACGATGCAAAATGGTGTTTAGAAGGTGCTTAAGGTTACTTTAAAGAGAATGAGACGATGCAAAATGAGGTTTAGAAGGTGCTTAAGGTGACTTTAAAGAGAATGAGACGATGCAAAATGAGGTTTAGAAGGTGCTTAAAGTGACTTTAAAGAGAATGAGACGATGCAAAATGAGGTTTAGAAGGTGCTTAAAGTGACTTTAAAGAGAATGAGACGATGCAAAATGGTGTTTAGAAGGTGCTTATGGTGACTTTAAAGAGAATGAGACGATGCAAAATGGTGTTTAGAAGGTGCTTAAGGTGACTTTAAAGAGAATGAGACGATGCAAAATGAGGTTTAGAAGGTGCTTAAGGTGACTTTAAAGAGAATGAGACGATGCAAAATGGTGTTTAGAAGGTGCTTAAAGTGACTTTAAAGAGAATGAGACGATGCAAAATGGTGTTTAGAAGGTGCTTAAGGTGACTTTAAAGAGAATGAGACGATGCAAAATGGTGTTTAGAAGGTGCTTAAAGTGACTTTAAAGAGAATGAGACGATGCAAAATGGTGTTTAGAAGGTGCTTAAGGTGACTTTAAAGAGAATGAGACGATGCAAAATGGTGTTTAGAAGGTGCTTAAGGTGACTTTAAAGAGAATGAGACGATGCAAAATGAGGTTTAGAAGGTGCTTAAAGTGACTTTAAAGAGAATGAGACGATGCAAAATGAGGTTTAGAAGGTGCTTAAGGTGACTTTAAAGAGAATGAGACGATGCAAAATGAGGTTTAGAAGGTGCTTAAGGTGACTTTACAGAGAATGAGACGATGCAAAATGAGGTTTAGAAGGTGCTTAAGGTGACTTTACAGAGAATGAGACGATGCAAAATGAGGTTTAGAAGGTGCTTAAGGTGACTTTAAAGAGAATGAGACGATGCAAAATGGTGTTTAGAAGGTGCTTAAGGTGACTTTAAAGAGAATGAGACGATGCAAAATGA
Source organism: Anopheles ziemanni (assembly GCF_943734765.1). NCBI lineage: Eukaryota > Metazoa > Arthropoda > Insecta > Diptera > Culicidae > Anopheles > Anopheles ziemanni. Next base: position 10,844 of record NW_026689974.1, on the reverse strand, counting down.
GGTTTAGAAGGTGCTTAAAGTGACTTTAAAGAGAATGAGACGATGCAAAATGGTGTTTAGAAGGTGCTTAAGGTGACTTTAAAGAGAATGAGACGATGCAAAATGGTGTTTAGAAGGTGCTTAAAGTGACTTTAAAGAGAATGAGACGATGCAAAATGGTGTTTAGAAGGTGCTTAAGGTGACTTTAAAGAGAATGAGACGATGCAAAATGGTGTTTAGAAGGTGCTTAAGGTGACTTTAAAGAGAATGAGACGATGCAAAATGGTGTTTAGAAGGTGCTTAAGGTGACTTTAAAGAGAATGAGACGATGCAAAATGGTGTTTAGAAGGTGCTTAAGGTTACTTTAAAGAGAATGAGACGATGCAAAATGGTGTTTAGAAGGTGCTTAATGTGACTTTAAAGAGAATGAGACGATGCAAAATGAGGTTTAGAAGGTGCTTAAGGTGACTTTAAAGAGAATGAGACGATGCAAAATGAGGTTTAGAAGGTGCTTAAAGTGACTTTAAAGAGAATGAGACGATGCAAAATGAGGTTTAGAAGGTGCTTAAGGTGACTTTAAAGAGAATGAGACGATGCAAAATGGTGTTTAGAAGGTGCTTAAAGTGACTTTAAAGAGAATGAGACGATGCAAAATGAGGTTTAGAAGGTGCTTAAGGTGACTTTAAAGAGAATGAGACGATGCAAAATGAGGTTTAGAAGGTGCTTAAGGTGACTTTAAAGAGAATGAGACGATGCAAAATGAGGTTTAGAAGGTGCTTAAAGTGACTTTAAAGAGAATGAGACGATGCAAAATGGTGTTTAGAAGGTGCTTAAGGTGACTTTAAAGAGAATGAGACGATGCAAAATGAGGTTTAGAAGGTGCTTAAGGTGACTTTAAAGAGAATGAGACGATGCAAAATGGTGTTTAGAAGGTGCTTAAGGTGACTTTAAAGAGAATGAGACGATGCAAAATGGTGTTTAGAAGGTGCTTAAGGTGACTTTAAAGAGAATGAGACGATGCAAAATGAGGTTTAGAAGGTGCTTAAAGTGACTTTAAAGAGAATGAGACGATGCAAAATGGTGTTTAGAAGGTGCTTAAAGTGACTTTAAAGAGAATGAGACGATGCAAAATGAGGTTTAGAAGGTGCTTAAGGTGACTTTAAAGAGAATGAGACGATGCAAAATGAGGTTTAGAAGGTGCTTAAAGTGACTTTAAAGAGAATGAGACGATGCAAAATGAGGTTTAGAAGGTGCTTAAGGTGACTTTAAAGAGAATGAGACGATGCAAAATGAGGTTTAGAAGGTGCTTAAAGTGACTTTAAAGAGAATGAGACGATGCAAAATGAGGTTTAGAAGGTGCTTAAGGTGACTTTAAAGAGAATGAGACGATGCAAAATGAGGTTTAGAAGGTGCTTAAAGTGACTTTAAAGAGAATGAGACGATGCAAAATGGTGTTTAGAAGGTGCTTAAGGTGACTTTAAAGAGAATGAGACGATGCAAAATGGTGTTTAGAAGGTGCTTAAGGTGACTTTAAAGAGAATGAGACGATGCAAAATGAGGTTTAGAAGGTGCTTAAAGTGACTTTAAAGAGAATGAGACGATGCAAAATGGTGTTTAGAAGGTGCTTAAGGTGACTTTAAAGAGAATGAGACGATGCAAAATGGTGTTTAGAAGGTGCTTAAAGTGACTTTAAAGAGAATGAGACGATGCAAAATGGTGTTTAGAAGGTGCTTAAGGTGACTTTAAAGAGAATGAGACGATGCAAAATGGTGTTTAGAAGGTGCTTAAAGTGACTTTAAAGAGAATGAGACGATGCAAAATGAGGTTTAGAAGGTGCTTAAGGTTACTTTAAAGAGAATGAGACGATGCAAAATGGTGTTTAGAAGGTGCTTAAGGTGACTTTAAAGAGAATGAGACGATGCAAAATGAGGTTTAGAAGGTGCTTAAAGTGACTTTAAAGAGAATGAGACGATGCAAAATGAGGTTTAGAAGGTGCTTAAGGTGACTTTAAAGAGAATGAGACGATGCAAAATGAGGTTTAGAAGGTGCTTAAGGTGACTTTAAAGAGAATGAGACGATGCAAAATGAGGTTTAGAAGGTGCTTAAGGTGACTTTAAAGAGAATGAGACGATGCAAAATGTTGTTTAGAAGGTGCTTAAGGTGACTTTAAAGAGAATGAGACGATGCAAAATGAGGTTTAGAAGGTGCTTAAAGTGACTTTAAAGAGAATGAGACGATGCAAAATGGTGTTTAGAAGGTGCTTAAGGTGACTTTAAAGAGAATGAGACGATGCAAAATGAGGTTTAGAAGGTGCTTAAAGTGACTTTAAAGAGAATGAGACGATGCAAAATGGTGTTTAGAAGGTGCTTAAGGTGACTTTAAAGAGAATGAGACGATGCAAAATGGTGTTTAGAAGGTGCTTAAGGTGACTTTAAAGAGAATGAGACGATGCAAAATGGTGTTTAGAAGGTGCTTAAAGTGACTTTAAAGAGAATGAGACGATGCAAAATGGTGTTTAGAAGGTGCTTAAAGTGACTTTAAAGAGAATGAGACGATGCAAAATGGTGTTTAGAAGGTGCTTAAGGTGACTTTAAAGAGAATGAGACGATGCAAAATGAGGTTTAGAAGGTGCTTAAGGTGACTTTAAAGAGAATGAGACGATGCAAAATGAGGTTTAGAAGGTGCTTAAGGTGACTTTAAAGAGAATGAGACGATGCAAAATGAGGTTTAGAAGGTGCTTAAAGTGACTTTAAAGAGAATGAGACGATGCAAAATGAGGTTTAGAAGGTGCTTAAGGTGACTTTAAAGAGAATGAGACGATGCAAAATGAGGTTTAGAAGGTGCTTAAGGTGACTTTAAAGAGAATGAGACGATGCAAAATGAGGTTTAGAAGGTGCTTAAGGTGACTTTAAAGAGAATGAGACGATGCAAAATGAGGTTTAGAAGGTGCTTAAGGTGACTTTAAAGAGAATGAGACGATGCAAAATGGTGTTTAGAAGGTGCTTAAGGTGACTTTAAAGAGAATGAGACGATGCAAAATGAGGTTTAGAAGGTGCTTAAAGTGACTTTAAAGAGAATGAGACGATGCAAAATGGTGTTTAGAAGGTGCTTAAGGTGACTTTAAAGAGAATGAGACGATGCAAAATGAGGTTTAGAAGGTGCTTAAGGTGACTTTAAAGAGAATGAGACGATGCAAAATGGTGTTTAGAAGGTGCTTAAGGTGACTTTAAAGAGAATGAGACGATGCAGAATGGTGTTTAGAAGGTGCTTAAGGTGACTTTAAAGAGAATGAGACGATGCAAAATGAGGTTTAGAAGGTGCTTAAAGTGACTTTAAAGAGAATGAGACGATGCAAAATGGTGTTTAGAAGGTGCTTAAGGTGACTTTAAAGAGAATGAGACGATGCAAAATGGTGTTTAGAAGGTGCTTAGGGTTACTTTAAAGAGAATGAGACGATGCAAAATGGTATTTAGAAGGTGCTTAAGGTGACTTTAAAGAGAATGAGACGATGCAAAATGGTGTTTAGAAGGTGCTTAAAGTGACTTTAAAGAGAATGAGACGATGCAAAATGGTGTTTAGAAGGTGCTTAAGGTAACTTTAAAGAGAATGAGACGATGCAAAATGGTGTTTAGAAGGTGCTTAAGGTGACTTTAAAGAGAGTGAGACGATGCAAAATGAGGTTTAGAAGGTGCTTAAAGTGACTTTAAAGAGAATGAGACGATGCAAAATGGTGTTTAGAAGGTGCTTAAGGTTACTTTAAAGAGAATGAGACGATGCAAAATGAGGTTTAGAAGGTGCTTAAAGTGACTTTAAAGAGAATGAGACGATGCAAAATGGTGTTTAGAAGGTGCTTAAGGTTACTTTAAAGAGAATGAGACGATGCAAAATGGTGTTTAGAAGGTGCTTAAGGTGACTTTAAAGAGAATGAGACGATGCAAAATGAGGTTTAGAAGGTGCTTAAAGTGACATTAAAGAGAATGAGACGATGCAAAATGAGGTTTAGAAGGTGCTTAAAGTGACTTTAAAGAGAATGAGACGATGCAAAATGGTGTTTAGAAGGTGCTTAAGGTGACTTTAAAGAGAATGAGACGATGCAAAATGGTGTTTAGAAGGTGCTTAAAGTGACTTTAAAGAGAATGAGACGATGCAAAATGGTGTTTAGAAGGTGCTTAAGGTGACTTTAAAGAGAATGAGACGATGCAAAATGGTGTTTAGAAGGTGCTTAAGGTGACTTTAAAGAGAATGAGACGATGCAAAATGGTGTTTAGAAGGTGCTTAAAGTGACTTTAAAGAGAATGAGACGATGCAAAATGAGGTTTAGAAGGTGCTTAAAGTGACTTTAAAGAGAATGAGACGATGCAAAATGGTGTTTAGAAGGTGCTTAAGGTTACTTTAAAGAGAATGAGACGATGCAAAATGGTGTTTAGAAGGTGCTTAAGGTGACTTTAAAGAGAATGAGACGATGCAAAATGGTGTTTAGAAGGTGCTTAAAGTGACTTTAAAGAGAATGAGACGATGCAAAATGAGGTTTAGAAGGTGCTTAAGGTTACTTTAAAGAGAATGAGACGATGCAAAATGGTGTTTAGAAGGTGCTTAAGGTGACTTTAAAGAGAATGAGACGATGCAAAATGAGGTTTAGAAGGTGCTTAAAGTGACTTTAAAGAGAATGAGACGATGCAAAATGAGGTTTAGAAGGTGCTTAAAGTGACTTTAAAGAGAATGAGACGATGCAAAATGGTGTTTAGAAGGTGCTTAAAGTGACTTTAAAGAGAATGAGACGATGCAAAATGAGGTTTAGAAGGTGCTTAAGGTGACTTTAAAGAGAATGAGACGATGCAAAATGGTGTTTAGAAGGTGCTTAAGGTTACTTTAAAGAGAATGAGACGATGCAAAATGAGGTTTAGAAGGTGCTTAAAGTGACTTTAAAGAGAATGAGACGATGCAAAATGAGGTTTAGAAGGTGCTTAAGGTTACTTTAAAGAGAATGAGACGATGCAAAATGGTGTTTAGAAGGTGCTTAAAGTGACTTTAAAGAGAATGAGACGATGCAAAATGGTGTTTAGAAGGTGCTTAAGGTGACTTTAAAGAGAATGAGACGATGCAAAATGAGGTTTAGAAGGTGCTTAAGGTGACTTTAAAGAGAATGAGACGATGCAAAATGGTGTTTAGAAGGTGCTTAAGGTTACTTTAAAGAGAATGAGACGATGCAAAATGGTGTTTAGAAGGTGCTTAAGGTGACTTTAAAGAGAATGAGACGATGCAAAATGGTGTTTAGAAGGTGCTTAGGGTTACTTTAAAGAGAATGAGACGATGCAAAATGGTGTTTAGAAGGTGCTTAAGGTGACTTTAAAGAGAATGAGACGATGCAAAATGAGGTTTAGAAGGTGCTTAAAGTGACTTTAAAGAGAATGAGACGATGCAAAAGGGTGTTTAGAAGGTGCTTAAAGTGACTTTAAAGAGAATGAGACGATGCAAAATGGTGTTTAGAAGGTGCTTAAGGTGACTTTAAAGAGAATGAGACGATGCAAAATGAGGTTTAGAAGGTGCTTAAGGTGACTTTAAAGAGAATGAGACGATGCAAAATGGTGTTTAGAAGGTGCTTAAGGTGACTTTAAAGAGAATGAGACGATGCAAAATGGTGTTTAGAAGGTGCTTAAGGTGACTTTAAAGAGAATGAGACGATGCAAAATGAGGTTTAGAAGGTGCTTAAGGTGACTTTAAAGAGAATGAGACGATGCAAAATGGTGTTTAGAAGGTGCTTAAAGTGACTTTAAAGAGAATGAGACGATGCAAAATGGTGTTTAGAAGGTGCTTAAAGTGACTTTAAAGAGAATGAGACGATGCAAAATGGTGTTTAGAAGGTGCTTAAGGTGACTTTAAAGAGAATGAGACGATGCAAAATGAGGTTTAGAAGGTGCTTAAGGTGACTTTAAAGAGAATGAGACGATGCAAAAGGGTGTTTAGAAGGTGCTTAAAGTGACTTTAAAGAGAATGAGACGATGCAAAATGAGGTTTAGAAGGTGCTTAAAGTGACTTTAAAGAGAATGAGACGATGCAAAATGAGGTTTAGAAGGTGCTTAAGGTGACTTTAAAGAGAATGAGACGATGCAAAATGAGGTTTAGAAGGTGCTTAAGGTGACTTTAAAGAGAATGAGACGATGCAAAATGAGGTTTAGAAGGTGCTTAAGGTGACTTTAAAGAGAATGAGACGATGCAAAATGGTGTTTAGAAGGTGCTTAAGGTGACTTTAAAGAGAATGAGACGATGCAAAATGAGGTTTAGAAGGTGCTTAAAGTGACTTTAAAGAGAATGAGACGATGCAAAATGGTGTTTAGAAGGTGCTTAAGGTGACTTTAAAGAGAATGAGACGATGCAAAATGAGGTTTAGAAGGTGCTTAAGGTGACTTTAAAGAGAATGAGACGATGCAAAATGGTGTTTAGAAGGTGCTTAAGGTTACTTTAAAGAGAATGAGACGATGCAAAATGAGGTTTAGAAGGTGCTTAAAGTGACTTTAAAGAGAATGAGACGATGCAAAATGGTGTTTAGAAGGTGCTTAAAGTGACTTTAAAGAGAATGAGACGATGCAAAATGAGGTTTAGAAGGTGCTTAAGGTTACTTTAAAGAGAATGAGACGATGCAAAATGAGGTTTAGAAGGTGCTTAAAGTGACTTTAAAGAGAATGAGACGATGCAAAATGGTGTTTAGAAGGTGCTTAAGGTGACTTTAAAGAGAATGAGACGATGCAAAATGAGGTTTAGAAGGTGCTTAAAGTGACTTTAAAGAGAATGAGACGATGCAAAATGAGGTTTAGAAGGTGCTTAAGGTGACTTTAAAGAGAATGAGACGATGCAAAATGGTGTTTAGAAGGTGCTTAAAGTGACTTTAAAGAGAATGAGACGATGCAAAATGGTGTTTAGAAGGTGCTTAAAGTGACTTTAAAGAGAATGAGACGATGCAAAATGAGGTTTAGAAGGTGCTTAAGGTGACTTTAAAGAGAATGAGACGATGCAAAATGGTGTTTAGAAGGTGCTTAAGGTGACTTTAAAGAGAATGAGACGATGCAAAATGAGGTTTAGAAGGTGCTTAAAGTGACTTTAAAGAGAATGAGACGATGCAAAATGAGGTTTAGAAGGTGCTTAAAGTGACTTTAAAGAGAATGAGACGATGCAAAATGGTGTTTAGAAGGTGCTTAAGGTGACTTTAAAGAGAATGAGACGATGCAAAATGGTGTTTAGAAGGTGCTTAAGGTTACTTTAAAGAGAATGAGACGATGCAAAATGAGGTTTAGAAGGTGCTTAAAGTGACTTTAAAGAGAATGAGACGATGCAAAATGGTGTTTAGAAGGTGCTTAAGGTGACTTTAAAGAGAATGAGACGATGCAAAATGAGGTTTAGAAGGTGCTTAAGGTGACTTTAAAGAGAATGAGACGATGCAAAATGGTGTTTAGAAGGTGCTTAAGGTGACTTTAAAGAGAATGAGACGATGCAAAATGAGGTTTAGAAGGTGCTTAAAGTGACTTTAAAGAGAATGAGACGATGCAAAATGAGGTTTAGAAGGTGCTTAAAGTGACTTTAAAGAGAATGAGACGATGCAAAATGGTGTTTAGAAGGTGCTTAAAGTGACTTTAAAGAGAATGAGACGATGCAAAATGGTGTTTAGAAGGTGCTTAAGGTGACTTTAAAGAGAATGAGACGATGCAAAATGGTGTTTAGAAGGTGCTTAAAGTGACTTTAAAGAGAATGAGACGATGCAAAATGGTGTTTAGAAGGTGCTTAAGGTGACTTTAAAGAGAATGAGACGATGCAAAATGGTGTTTAGAAGGTGCTTAAGGTGACTTTAAAGAGAATGAGACGATGCAAAATGGTGTTTAGAAGGTGCTTAAGTGACTTTAAAGAGAATGAGACGATGCAAAATGGTGTTTAGAAGGTGCTTAAGGTGACTTTAAAGAGAATGAGACGATGCAAAATGAGGTTTAGAAGGTGCTTAAAGTGACTTTAAAGAGAATGAGACGATGCAAAATGAGGATTAGAAGGTGCTTAAGGTGACTTTAAAGAGAATGAGACGATGCAAAATGAGGTTTAGAAGGTGCTTAAAGTGACTTTAAAGAGAATGAGACGATGCAAAATGAGGTTTAGAAGGTGCTTAAGGTGACTTTAAAGAGAATGAGACGATGCAAAATGAGGTTTAGAAGGTGCTTAAGGTTACTTTAAAGAGAATGAGACGATGCAAAATGAGGTTTAGAAGGTGCTTAAAGTGACTTTAAAGAGAATGAGACGATGCAAAATGGTGTTTAGAAGGTGCTTAAGGTGACTTTAAAGAGAATGAGACGATGCAAAATGGTGTTTAGAAGGTGCTTAAAGTGACTTTAAAGAGAATGAGACGATGCAAAATGAGGTTTAGAAGGTGCTTAAGGTGACTTAAAGAGAATGAGACGATGCAAAATGAGGTTTAGAAGGTGCTTAAGGTGACTTTAAAGAGAATGAGACGATGCAAAATGGTGTTTAGAAGGTGCTTAAAGTGACTTTAAAGAGAATGAGACGATGCAAAATGGTGTTTAGAAGGTGCTTAAGGTGACTTTAAAGAGAATGAGACGATGCAAAATGGTGTTTAGAAGGTGCTTAGCTTTAAAGAGAATGAGACGATGCAAAATGGTGTTTAGAAGGTGCTTAAGGTGACTTTAAAGAGAATGAGACGATGCAAAATGAGGTTTAGAAGGTGCTTAAAGTGACTTTAAAGAGAATGAGACGATGCAAAATGGTGTTTAGAAGGTGCTTAAGGTTACTTTAAAGAGAATGAGACGATGCAAAATGAGGTTTAGAAGGTGCTTAAAGTGACTTTAAAGAGAATGAGACGATGCAAAATGGTGTTTAGAAGGTGCTTAGGGTGACTTTAAAGAGAATGAGACGATGCAAAATGAGGTTTAGAAGGTGCTTAAGGTGACTTTAAAGAGAATGAGACGATGCAAAATGAGGTTTAGAAGGTGCTTAAGGGACTTTAAAGAGAATGAGACGATGCAAAATGAGGTTTAGAAGGTGCTTAAGGTTACTTTAAAGAGAATGAGACGATGCAAAATGAGGTTTAGAAGGTGCTTAAAGTGACTTTAAAGAGAATGAGACGATGCAAAATGGTGTTTAGAAGGTGCTTAAAGTGACTTTAAAGAGAATGAGACGATGCAAAATGGTGTTTAGAAGGTGCTTAAAGTGACTTTTAAAGAGAATGAGACGATGCAAAATGGTGTTTAGAAGGTGCTTAAGGTGACTTTAAAGAGAATGAGACGATGCAAAATGGTGTTTAGAAGGTGCTTAAGGTGACTTTAAAGAGAATGAGACGATGCAAAATGAGGTTTAGAAGGTGCTTAAAGTGACTTTAAAGAGAATGAGACGATGCAAAATGGTGTTTAGAAGGTGCTTAAAGTGACTTTAAAGAGAATGAGACGATGCAAAATGAGGTTTAGAAGGTGCTTAAAGTGACTTTAAAGAGAATGAGACGATGCAAAATGAGGTTTTAGAAGGTGCTTAAAGTGACTTTAAAGAGAATGAGACGATGCAAAATGAGGTTTAGAAGGTGCTTAAGGTGACTTTAAAGAGAATGAGACCGATGCAAAATGAGGTTTAGAAGGTGCTTAAAGTGACTTTAAAGAGAATGAGACGATGCAAAATGAGGTTTAGAAGGTGCTTAAGGTTACTTTAAAGAGAATGAGACGATGCAAAATGGTGTTTAGAAGGTGCTTAAGGTGACTTTAAAGAGAATGAGACGATGCAAAATGAGGTTTAGAAGGTGCTTAAAGTGACTTTAAAGAGAATGAGACAATGCAAAATGAGGTTTAGAAGGTGCTTAAAGTGACTTTAAAGAGAATGAGACGATGCAAAATGGTGTTTAGAAGGTGCTTAAGGTGACTTTAAAGAGAATGAGACGATGCAAAATGGTGTTTAGAAGGGCTTAAAGTGACTTTAACGAGAATGAGACGATGCAAAATGAGGTTTAGAAGGTGCTTAAAGTGACTTTAAAGAGAATGAGACGATGCAAAATGGTGTTTAGAAGGTGCTTAAGGTGACTTTAAAGAGAATGAGACGATGCAAAAGGGTGTTTAGAAGGTGCTTAAAGTGACTTTAAAGAGAATGAGACGATGCAAAATGAGGTTTAGAAGGTGCTTAAAGTGACTTAAAGAGAATGAGACGATGCAAAATGAGGTTTAGAAGGTGCTTAAAGTGACTTTAAAGAGAATGAGACGATGCAAAATGGTGTTTAGAAGGTGCTTAAGGTGACTTTAAAGAGAATGAGACGATGCAAAATGGTGTTTAGAAGGTGCTTAAAGTGACTTTAAAGAGAATGAGACGATGCAAAATGAGGTTTAGAAGGTGCTTAAAGTGACTTTAAAGAGAATGAGACGATGCAAAATGGTGTTTAGAAGGTGCTTAAGGTGACTTTAAAGAGAATGAGACGATGCAAAATGGTGTTTAGAAGGTGCTTAAGGTGACTTTAAAGAGAATGAGACGATGCAAAATGGTGTTTAGAAGGTGCTTAAAGTGACTTTAAAGAGAATGAGACGATGCAAAATGGTGTTTAGAAGGTGCTTAAGGTGACTTTAAAGAGAATGAGACGATGCAAAATGGTGTTAGAAGGTGCTTAAGGTTACTTTAAAGAGAATGAGACGATGCAAAATGGTGTTTAGAAGGTGCTTAAAGTGACTTTAAAGAGAATGAGACGATGCAAAATGGTGTTTAGAAGGTGCTTAAGGTGACTTTAAAGAGAATGAGACGATGCAAAATGAGGTTTAGAAGGTGCTTAAAGTGACTTTAAAGAGAATGAGACGATGCAAAATGGTGTTTAGAAGGTGCTTAAGGTGACTTTAAAGAGAATGAGA
>NW_026689973.1:0-34090 GCF_943734765.1 Anopheles ziemanni | reverse complement strand
AAAATGGTGTTTAGAAGGTGCTTAAAGTGACTTTAAAGAGAATGAGACGATGCAAAATGGTGTTTAGAAGGTGCTTAAAGTGACTTTAAAGAGAATGAGACGATGCAAAATGGTGTTTAGAAGGTGCTTAAAGTGACTTTAAAGAGAATGAGACGATGCAAAATGGTGTTTAGAAGGTGCTTAAGTGACTTTAAAGAGAATGAGACGATGCAAAATGAGGTTTAGAAGGTGCTTAAAGTGACTTTAGAGAGAATGAGACGATGCAAAATGGTGTGTAGAAGGTGCTTAAGTGACTTTAAAGAGAATGAGACGATGCAAAATGGTGTTTAGAAGGTGCTTAAGTGACTTTAAAGAGAATGAGACGATGCAAAATGGTGTTTAGAAGGTGCTTAAAGTTACTTTAAAGAGAATGAGACGATGCAAAATGAGGTTTAGAAGGTGCTTAAGGTGACTTTAAAGAGAATGAGACGATGCAAAATGGTGTTTAGAAGGTGCTTAAGGTGACTTTAAAGAGAATGAGACGATGCAAATGAGGTTTAGAAGGTGCTTAAAGTGACTTTAAAGAGAATGAGACGATGCAAAATGAGGTTTAGAAGGTGCTTAAGGTGACTTTAAAGAGAATGAGACGATGCAAAATGGTGTTTAGAAGGTGCTTAAGGTGACTTTAAAGAGAATGAGACGATGCAAAATGGTGTTTAGAAGGTGCTTAAAGTGACTTTAAAGAGAATGAGACGATGCAAAATGAGGTTTAGAAGGTGCTTAAAGTGACTTTAAAGAGAATGAGACGATGCAAAATGAGGTTTAGAAGGTGCTTAAGGTGACTTTAAAGAGAATGAGACGATGCAAAATGGTGTTTAGAAGGTGCTTAAGGTGACTTTAAAGAGAATGAGACGATGCAAAATGGTGTTTAGAAGGTGCTTAAGGTGACTTTAAAGAGAATGAGACGATGCAAAATGAGGTTTAGAAGGTGCTTAAGGTGACTTTAAAGAGAATGAGACGATGCAAAATGGTGTTTAGAAGGTGCTTAAGGTGACTTTAAAGAGAATGAGACGATGCAAAATGGTGTTTTAGAAGGTGCTTAAGGTGACTTTAAAGAGAATGAGACGATGCAAAATGAGGTTTAGAAGGTGCTTAAAGTGACTTTAAAGAGAATGAGACGATGCAAAATGGTGTTTAGAAGGTGCTTAAGGTGACTTTAAAGAGAATGAGACGATGCAAAATGAGGTTTAGAAGGTGCTTAAAGTGACTTTAAAGAGAATGAGACGATGCAAAATGGTGTTTAGAAGGTGCTTAAGGTTACTTTAAAGAGAATGAGACGATGCAAAATGGTGTTTAGAAGGTGCTTAAGGTTACTTTAAAGAGAATGAGACGATGCAAAATGAGGTTTAGAAGGTGCTTAAGGTGACTTTAAAGAGAATGAGACGATGCAAAATGAGGTTTAGAAGGTGCTTAAGGTTACTTTAAAGAGAATGAGACGATGCAAAATGGTGTTTAGAAGGTGCTTAAGGTGACTTTAAAGAGAATGAGACGATGCAAAATGGTGTTTAGAAGGTGCTTAAGGTGACTTTAAAGAGAATGAGACGATGCAAAATGGTGTTTAGAAGGTGCTTAAGGTGACTTTAAAGAGAATGAGACGATGCAAAATGGTGTTTAGAAGGTGCTTAAGGTGACTTTAAAGAGAATGAGACGATGCAAAATGAGGTTTAGAAGGTGCTTAAGGTGACTTTAAAGAGAATGAGACGATGCAAAATGGTGTTTAGAAGGTGCTTAAGGTGACTTTAAAGAGAATGAGACGATGCAAAATGGTGTTTAGAAGGTGCTTAAGGTGACTTTAAAGAGAATGAGACGATGCAAAATGAGGTTTAGAAGGTGCTTAAAGTGACTTTAAAGAGAATGAGACGATGCAAAATGGTGTTTAGAAGGTGCTTAAGGTGACTTTAAAGAGAATGAGACGATGCAAAATGAGGTTTAGAAGGTGCTTAAAGTGACTTTAAAGAGAATGAGACGATGCAAAATGGTGTTTAGAAGGTGCTTAAAGTGACTTTAAAGAGAATGAGACGATGCAAAATGGTGTTTAGAAGGTGCTTAAGGTGACTTTAAAGAGAATGAGACGATGCAAAATGAGGTTTAGAAGGTGCTTAAGGTGACTTTAAAGAGAATGAGACGATGCAAAATGAGGTTTAGAAGGTGCTTAAAGTGACTTTAAAGAGAATGAGACGATGCAAAATGAGGTTTAGAAGGTGCTTAAGGTGACTTTAAAGAGAATGAGACGATGCAAAATGAGGTTTAGAAGGTGCTTAAGGTGACTTTAAAGAGAATGAGACGATGCAAAATGGTGTTTAGAAGGTGCTTAAGGTTACTTTAAAGAGAATCAGACGATGCAAAATGAGGTTTAGAAGGTGCTTAAGGTGACTTTAAAGAGAATGAGACGATGCAAAATGGTGTTTAGAAGGTGCTTAAGGTGACTTTAAAGAGAATGAGACGATGCAAAATGAGGTTTAGAAGGTGCTTAAGGTGACTTTAAAGAGAATGAGACGATGCAAAATGGTGTTTAGAAGGTGCTTAAAGTGACTTTAAAGAGAATGAGACGATGCAAAATGAGGTTTAGAAGGTGCTTAAAGTGACTTTAAAGAGAATGAGACGATGCAAAATGGTGTTTAGAAGGTGCTTAAAGTGACTTTAAAGAGAATGAGACGATGCAAAATGAGGTTTAGAAGGTGCTTAAAGTGACTTTAAAGAGAATGAGACGATGCAAAATGGTGTTTAGAAGGTGCTTAAGGTGACTTTAAAGAGAATGAGACGATGCAAAATGAGGTTTAGAAGGTGCTTAAGGTGACTTTAAAGAGAATGAGACGATGCAAAAGGGTGTTTAGAAGGTGCTTAAGGTTACTTTAAAGAGAATGAGACGATGCAAAATGAGGTTTAGAAGGTGCTTAAGGTGACTTTAAAGAGAATGAGACGATGCAAAATGGTGTTTAGAAGGTGCTTAAGGTGACTTTAAAGAGAATGAGACGATGCAAAATGGTGTTTAGAAGGTGCTTAAGGTGACTTTAAAGAGAATGAGACGATGCAAAATGAGGTTTAGAAGGTGCCTAAGGTGACTTTAAAGAGAATGAGACGATGCAAAATGAGGTTTAGAAGGTGCTTAAAGTGACTTTAAAGAGAATGAGACGATGAAAAATGAGGTTTAGAAGGTGCTTAAGGTGACTTTAAAGAGAATGAGACGATGCAAAATGAGGTTTAGAAGGTGCTTAAGGTGACTTTAAAGAGAATGAGACGATGCAAAATGGTGTTTAGAAGGTGCTTAAGGTTACTTTAAAGAGAATGAGACGATGCAAAATGGTGTTTAGAAGGTGCTTAAGGTGACTTTAAAGAGAATGAGACGATGCAAAATGGTGTTTAGAAGGTGCTTAAGGTGACTTTAAAGAGAATGAGACGATGCAAAATGAGGTTTAGAAGGTGCTTAAGGTGACTTTAAAGAGAATGAGACGATGCAAAATGGTGTTTAGAAGGTGCTTAAAGTGACTTTAAAGAGAATGAGACGATGCAAAATGAGGTTTAGAAGGTGCTTAAAGTGACTTTAAAGAGAATGAGACGATGCAAAATGGTGTTTAGAAGGTGCTTAAAGTGACTTTAAAGAGAATGAGACGATGCAAAATGAGGTTTAGAAGGTGCTTAAAGTGACTTTAAAGAGAATGAGACGATGCAAAATGGTGTTTAGAAGGTGCTTAAGGTTACTTTAAAGAGAATGAGACGATGCAAAATGAGGTTTAGAAGGTGCTTAAGGTGACTTTAAAGAGAATGAGACGATGCAAAATGGTGTTTAGAAGGTGCTTAAGGTGACTTTAAAGAGAATGAGACGATGCAAAATGGTGTTTAGAAGGTGCTTAAGGTGACTTTAAAGAGAATGAGACGATGCAAAATGAGGTTTAGAAGGTGCTTAAAGTGACTTTAAAGAGAATGAGACGATGCAAAATGAGGTTTAGAAGGTGCTTAAAGTGACTTTAAAGAGAATGAGACGATGCAAAATGAGGTTTAGAAGGTGCTTAAAGTGACTTTAAAGAGAATGAGACGATGCAAAATGGTGTTTAGAAGGTGCTTAAGGTGACTTTAAAGAGAATGAGACGATGCAAAATGGTGTTTAGAAGGTGCTTAAGGTGACTTTAAAGAGAATGAGACGATGCAAAATGGTGTTTAGAAGGTGCTTAAGGTGACTTTAAAGAGAATGAGACGATGCAAAATGGTGTTTAGAAGGTGCTTAAGGTGACTTTAAAGAGAATGAGACGATGCAAAATGGTGTTTAGAAGGTGCTTAAGGTGACTTTAAAGAGAATGAGACGATGCAAAATGGTGTTTAGAAGGTTCTTAAGGTGACTTTAAAGAGAATGAGACGATGCAAAATGAGGTTTAGAAGGTGCTTAAAGTGACTTTAAAGAGAATGAGACGATGCAAAATGAGGTTTAGAAGGTGCTTAAAGTGACTTTAAAGAGAATGAGACGATGCAAAATGGTGTTTAGAAGGTGCTTAAAGTGACTTTAAAGAGAATGAGACGATGCAAAATGGTGTTTAGAAGGTGCTTAAAGTGACTTTAAAGAGAATGAGACGATGCAAAATGAGGTTTAGAAGGTGCTTAAAGTGACTTTAAAGAGAATGAGACGATGCAAAATGGTGTTTAGAAGGTGCTTAAGGTTACTTTAAAGAGAATGAGACGATGCAAAATGAGGTTTAGAAGGTGCTTAAGGTGACTTTAAAGAGAATGAGACGATGCAAAATGGTGTTTAGAAGGTGCTTAAGGTGACTTTAAAGAGAATGAGACGATGCAAAATGGTGTTTAGAAGGTGCTTAAGGTGACTTTAAAGAGAATGAGACGATGCAAAATGAGGTTTAGAAGGTGCTTAAAGTGACTTTAAAGAGAATGAGACGATGCAAAATGAGGTTTAGAAGGTGCTTAAAGTGACTTTAAAGAGAATGAGACGATGCAAAATGAGGTTTAGAAGGTGCTTAAAGTGACTTTAAAGAGAATGAGACGATGCAAAATGGTGTTTAGAAGGTGCTTAAGGTGACTTTAAAGAGAATGAGACGATGCAAAATGGTGTTTAGAAGGTGCTTAAGGTGACTTTAAAGAGAATGAGACGATGCAAAATGGTGTTTAGAAGGTGCTTAAAGTGACTTTAAAGAGAATGAGACGATGCAAAATGAGGTTTAGAAGGTGCTTAAAGTGACTTTAAAGAGAATGAGACGATGCAAAATGAGGTTTAGAAGGTGCTTAAGGTGACTTTAAAGAGAATGAGACGATGCAAAATGGTGTTTAGAAGGTGCTTAAGGTGACTTTAAAGAGAATGAGACGATGCAAAATGGTGTTTAGAAGGTGCTTAAGGTGACTTTAAAGAGAATGAGACGATGCAAAATGAGGTTTAGAAGGTGCTTAAGGTGACTTTAAAGAGAATGAGACGATGCAAAATGGTGTTTAGAAGGTGCTTAAGGTGACTTTAAAGAGAATGAGACGATGCAAAATGGTGTTTAGAAGGTGCTTAAGGTGACTTTAAAGAGAATGAGACGATGCAAAATGAGGTTTAGAAGGTGCTTAAAGTGACTTTAAAGAGAATGAGACGATGCAAAATGGTGTTTAGAAGGTGCTTAAGGTGACTTTAAAGAGAATGAGACGATGCAAAATGAGGTTTAGAAGGTGCTTAAAGTGACTTTAAAGAGAATGAGAC
This sequence comes from Anopheles ziemanni, assembly GCF_943734765.1. NCBI lineage: Eukaryota > Metazoa > Arthropoda > Insecta > Diptera > Culicidae > Anopheles > Anopheles ziemanni. The sequence continues at coordinate 28,374 of NW_026689973.1, read as the reverse complement.
GATGCAAAATGGTGTTTAGAAGGTGCTTAAGGTTACTTTAAAGAGAATGAGACGATGCAAAATGGTGTTTAGAAGGTGCTTAAGGTTACTTTAAAGAGAATGAGACGATGCAAAATGAGGTTTAGAAGGTGCTTAAGGTGACTTTAAAGAGAATGAGACGATGCAAAATGAGGTTTAGAAGGTGCTTAAGGTTACTTTAAAGAGAATGAGACGATGCAAAATGGTGTTTAGAAGGTGCTTAAGGTGACTTTAAAGAGAATGAGACGATGCAAAATGGTGTTTAGAAGGTGCTTAAGGTGACTTTAAAGAGAATGAGACGATGCAAAATGGTGTTTAGAAGGTGCTTAAGGTGACTTTAAAGAGAATGAGACGATGCAAAATGGTGTTTAGAAGGTGCTTAAGGTGACTTTAAAGAGAATGAGACGATGCAAAATGAGGTTTAGAAGGTGCTTAAGGTGACTTTAAAGAGAATGAGACGATGCAAAATGGTGTTTAGAAGGTGCTTAAGGTGACTTTAAAGAGAATGAGACGATGCAAAATGGTGTTTAGAAGGTGCTTAAGGTGACTTTAAAGAGAATGAGACGATGCAAAATGAGGTTTAGAAGGTGCTTAAAGTGACTTTAAAGAGAATGAGACGATGCAAAATGGTGTTTAGAAGGTGCTTAAGGTGACTTTAAAGAGAATGAGACGATGCAAAATGAGGTTTAGAAGGTGCTTAAAGTGACTTTAAAGAGAATGAGACGATGCAAAATGGTGTTTAGAAGGTGCTTAAAGTGACTTTAAAGAGAATGAGACGATGCAAAATGGTGTTTAGAAGGTGCTTAAGGTGACTTTAAAGAGAATGAGACGATGCAAAATGAGGTTTAGAAGGTGCTTAAGGTGACTTTAAAGAGAATGAGACGATGCAAAATGAGGTTTAGAAGGTGCTTAAAGTGACTTTAAAGAGAATGAGACGATGCAAAATGAGGTTTAGAAGGTGCTTAAGGTGACTTTAAAGAGAATGAGACGATGCAAAATGAGGTTTAGAAGGTGCTTAAGGTGACTTTAAAGAGAATGAGACGATGCAAAATGGTGTTTAGAAGGTGCTTAAGGTTACTTTAAAGAGAATCAGACGATGCAAAATGAGGTTTAGAAGGTGCTTAAGGTGACTTTAAAGAGAATGAGACGATGCAAAATGGTGTTTAGAAGGTGCTTAAGGTGACTTTAAAGAGAATGAGACGATGCAAAATGAGGTTTAGAAGGTGCTTAAGGTGACTTTAAAGAGAATGAGACGATGCAAAATGGTGTTTAGAAGGTGCTTAAAGTGACTTTAAAGAGAATGAGACGATGCAAAATGAGGTTTAGAAGGTGCTTAAAGTGACTTTAAAGAGAATGAGACGATGCAAAATGGTGTTTAGAAGGTGCTTAAAGTGACTTTAAAGAGAATGAGACGATGCAAAATGAGGTTTAGAAGGTGCTTAAAGTGACTTTAAAGAGAATGAGACGATGCAAAATGGTGTTTAGAAGGTGCTTAAGGTGACTTTAAAGAGAATGAGACGATGCAAAATGAGGTTTAGAAGGTGCTTAAGGTGACTTTAAAGAGAATGAGACGATGCAAAAGGGTGTTTAGAAGGTGCTTAAGGTTACTTTAAAGAGAATGAGACGATGCAAAATGAGGTTTAGAAGGTGCTTAAGGTGACTTTAAAGAGAATGAGACGATGCAAAATGGTGTTTAGAAGGTGCTTAAGGTGACTTTAAAGAGAATGAGACGATGCAAAATGGTGTTTAGAAGGTGCTTAAGGTGACTTTAAAGAGAATGAGACGATGCAAAATGAGGTTTAGAAGGTGCCTAAGGTGACTTTAAAGAGAATGAGACGATGCAAAATGAGGTTTAGAAGGTGCTTAAAGTGACTTTAAAGAGAATGAGACGATGCAAAATGAGGTTTAGAAGGTGCTTAAGGTGACTTTAAAGAGAATGAGACGATGCAAAATGAGGTTTAGAAGGTGCTTAAGGTGACTTTAAAGAGAATGAGACGATGCAAAATGGTGTTTAGAAGGTGCTTAAGGTTACTTTAAAGAGAATGAGACGATGCAAAATGGTGTTTAGAAGGTGCTTAAGGTGACTTTAAAGAGAATGAGACGATGCAAAATGGTGTTTAGAAGGTGCTTAAGGTGACTTTAAAGAGAATGAGACGATGCAAAATGAGGTTTAGAAGGTGCTTAAGGTGACTTTAAAGAGAATGAGACGATGCAAAATGGTGTTTAGAAGGTGCTTAAAGTGACTTTAAAGAGAATGAGACGATGCAAAATGAGGTTTAGAAGGTGCTTAAAGTGACTTTAAAGAGAATGAGACGATGCAAAATGGTGTTTAGAAGGTGCTTAAAGTGACTTTAAAGAGAATGAGACGATGCAAAATGAGGTTTAGAAGGTGCTTAAAGTGACTTTAAAGAGAATGAGACGATGCAAAATGGTGTTTAGAAGGTGCTTAAGGTTACTTTAAAGAGAATGAGACGATGCAAAATGAGGTTTAGAAGGTGCTTAAGGTGACTTTAAAGAGAATGAGACGATGCAAAATGGTGTTTAGAAGGTGCTTAAGGTGACTTTAAAGAGAATGAGACGATGCAAAATGGTGTTTAGAAGGTGCTTAAGGTGACTTTAAAGAGAATGAGACGATGCAAAATGAGGTTTAGAAGGTGCTTAAAGTGACTTTAAAGAGAATGAGACGATGCAAAATGAGGTTTAGAAGGTGCTTAAAGTGACTTTAAAGAGAATGAGACGATGCAAAATGAGGTTTAGAAGGTGCTTAAAGTGACTTTAAAGAGAATGAGACGATGCAAAATGGTGTTTAGAAGGTGCTTAAGGTGACTTTAAAGAGAATGAGACGATGCAAAATGGTGTTTAGAAGGTGCTTAATGTGACTTTAAAGAGAATGAGACGATGCAAAATGGTGTTTAGAAGGTGCTTAAGGTGACTTTAAAGAGAATGAGACGATGCAAAATGGTGTTTAGAAGGTGCTTAAGGTGACTTTAAAGAGAATGAGACGATGCAAAATGGTGTTTAGAAGGTGCTTAAGGTGACTTTAAAGAGAATGAGACGATGCAAAATGGTGTTTAGAAGGTTCTTAAGGTGACTTTAAAGAGAATGAGACGATGCAAAATGAGGTTTAGAAGGTGCTTAAAGTGACTTTAAAGAGAATGAGACGATGCAAAATGAGGTTTAGAAGGTGCTTAAAGTGACTTTAAAGAGAATGAGACGATGCAAAATGGTGTTTAGAAGGTGCTTAAAGTGACTTTAAAGAGAATGAGACGATGCAAAATGAGGTTTAGAAGGTGCTTAAAGTGACTTTAAAGAGAATGAGACGATGCAAAATGGTGTTTAGAAGGTGCTTAAAGTGACTTTAAAGAGAATGAGACGATGCAAAATGGTGTTTAGAAGGTGCTTAAAGTGACTTTAAAGAGAATGAGACGATGCAAAATGAGGTTTAGAAGGTGCTTAAAGTGACTTTAAAGAGAATGAGACGATGCAAAATGGTGTTTAGAAGGTGCTTAAAGTGACTTTAAAGAGAATGAGACGATGCAAAATGGTGTTTAGAAGGTGCTTAAAGTGACTTTAAAGAGAATGAGACGATGCAAAATGGTGTTTAGAAGGTGCTTAAGGTGACTTTAAAGAGAATGAGACGATGCAAAAGGGTGTTTAGAAGGTGCTTAAGGTTACTTTAAAGAGAATGAGACGATGCAAAATGAGGTTTAGAAGGTGCTTAAGGTGACTTTAAAGAGAATGAGACGATGCAAAATGGTGTTTAGAAGGTGCTTAAAGTGACTTTAAAGAGAATGAGACGATGCAAAATGGTGTTTAGAAGGTGCTTAAGGTGACTTTAAAGAGAATGAGACGATGCAAAATGGTGTTTAGAAGGTGCTTAAAGTGACTTTAAAGAGAATGAGACGATGCAAAATGGTGTTTAGAAGGTGCTTAAGGTGACTTTAAAGAGAATGAGACGATGCAAAATGGTGTTTAGAAGGTGCTTAAAGTGACTTTAAAGAGAATGAGACGATGCAAAATGGTGTTTAGAAGGTGCTTAAGGTGACTTTAAAGAGAATGAGACGATGCAAAATGAGGTTTAGAAGGTGCTTAAGGTGACTTTAAAGAGAATGAGACGATGCAAAATGGTGTTTAGAAGGTGCTTAAGGTGACTTTAAAGAGAATGAGACGATGCAAAATGAGGTTTAGAAGGTGCTTAAAGTGACTTTAAAGAGAATGAGACGATGCAAAATGGTGTTTAGAAGGTGCTTAAGGTGACTTTAAAGAGAATGAGACGATGCAAAATGGTGTTTAGAAGGTGCTTAAAGTGACTTTAAAGAGAATGAGACGATGCAAAATGAGGTTTAGAAGGTGCTTAAAGTGACTTTAAAGAGAATGAGACGATGCAAAATGGTGTTTAGAAGGTGCTTAAGGTGACTTTAAAGAGAATGAGACGATGCAAAATGGTGTTTAGAAGGTGCTTAAGGTGACTTTAAAGAGAATGAGACGATGCAAAATGGTGTTTAGAAGGTGCTTAAAGTGACTTTAAAGAGAATGAGACGATGCAAAATGGTGTTTAGAAGGTGCTTAAGGTTACTTTAAAGAGAATGAGACGATGCAAAATGGTGTTTAGAAGGTGCTTAAAGTGACTTTAAAGAGAATGAGACGATGCAAAATGGTGTTTAGAAGGTGCTTAAGGTTACTTTAAAGAGAATGAGACGATGCAAAATGAGGTTTAGAAGGTGCTTAAGGTGACTTTAAAGAGAATGAGACGATGCAAAATGAGGTTTAGAAGGTGCTTAAAGTGACTTTAAAGAGAATGAGACGATGCAAAATGGTGTTTAGAAGGTGCTTAAGGTGACTTTAAAGAGAATGAGACGATGCAAAATGGTGTTTAGAAGGTGCTTAAGGTTACTTTAAAGAGAATGAGACGATGCAAAATGGTGTTTAGAAGGTGCTTAAGGTGACTTTAAAGAGAATGAGACGATGCAAAATGGTGTTTAGAAGGTGCTTAAGGTTACTTTAAAGAGAATGAGACGATGCAAAATGGTGTTTAGAAGGTGCTTAAGGTTACTTTAAAGAGAATGAGACGATGCAAAATGAGGTTTAGAAGGTGCTTAAAGTGACTTTAAAGAGAATGAGACGATGCAAAAGGGTGTTTAGAAGGTGCTTAAAGTGACTTTAAAGAGAATGAGACGATGCAAAATGAGGTTTAGAAGGTGCTTAAAGTGACTTTAAAGAGAATGAGACGATGCAAAATGGTGTTTAGAAGGTGCTTAAAGTGACTTTAAAGAGAATGAGACGATGCAAAATGGTGTTTAGAAGGTGCTTAAGGTGACTTTAAAGAGAATGAGACGATGCAAAATGAGGTTTACAAGGTGCTTAAGGTGACTTTAAAGAGAATGAGACGATGCAAAATGGTGTTTAGAAGGTGCTTAAGGTGACTTTAAAGAGAATGAGACGATGCAAAATGGTGTTTAGAAGGTGCTTAAGGTGACTTTAAAGAGAATGAGACGATGCAAAATGGTGTTTAGAAGGTGCTTAAGGTGACTTTAAAGAGAATGAGACGATGCAAAATGGTGTTTAGAAGGTGCTTAAAGTGACTTTAAAGAGAATGAGACGATGCAAAATGAGGTTTAGAAGGTGCTTAAAGTGACTTTAAAGAGAATGAGACGATGCAAAATGGTGTTTAGAAGGTGCTTAAAGTGACTTTAAAGAGAATGAGACGATGCAAAATGAGGTTTAGAAGGTGCTTAAAGTGACTTTAAAGAGAATGAGACGATGCAAAATGGTGTTTAGAAGGTGCTTAAGGTTACTTTAAAGAGAATGAGACGATGCAAAATGGTGTTTAGAAGGTGCTTAAAGTGACTTTAAAGAGAATGAGACGATGCAAAATGGTGTTTAGAAGGTGCTTAAGGTGACTTTAAAGAGAATGAGACGATGCAAAATGGTGTTTAGAAGGTGCTTAAGGTGACTTTAAAGAGAATGAGACGATGCAAAATGGTGTTTAGAAGGTGCTTAAGGTGACTTTAAAGAGAATGAGACGATGCAAAATGAGGTTTAGAAGGTGCTTAAAGTGACTTTAAAGAGAATGAGACGATGCAAAATGGTGTTTAGAAGGTGCTTAAAGTGACTTTAAAGAGAATGAGACGATGCAAAATGAGGTTTAGAAGGTGCTTAAGGTGACTTTAAAGAGAATGAGACGATGCAAAATGAGGTTTAGAAGGTGCTTAAGGTGACTTTAAAGAGAATGAGACGATGCAAAATGGTGTTTAGAAGGTGCTTAAGGTGACTTTAAAGAGAATGAGACGATGCAAAATGAGGTTTAGAAGGTGCTTAAAGTGACTTTAAAGAGAATGAGACGATGCAAAATGAGGTTTAGAAGGTGCTTAAAGTGACTTTAAAGAGAATGAGACGATGCAAAATGGTGTTTAGAAGGTGCTTAAGGTTACTTTAAAGAGAATGAGACGATGCAAAATGAGGTTTAGAAGGTGCTTAAGGTGACTTTAAAGAGAATGAGACGATGCAAAATGGTGTTTAGAAGGTGCTTAAGGTGACTTTAAAGAGAATGAGACGATGCAAAATGAGGTTTAGAAGGTGCTTAAGGTGACTTTAAAGAGAATGAGACGATGCAAAATGGTGTTTAGAAGGTGCTTAAGGTGACTTTAAAGAGAATGAGACGATGCAAAATGGTGTTTAGAAGGTGCTTAAAGTGACTTTAAAGAGAATGAGACGATGCAAAATGAGGTTTAGAAGGTGCTTAAAGTGACTTTAAAGAGAATGAGACGATGCAAAATGGTGTTTAGAAGGTGCTTAAAGTGACTTTAAAGAGAATGAGACGATGCAAAATGGTGTTTAGAAGGTGCTTAAAGTGACTTTAAAGAGAATGAGACGATGCAAAATGGTGTTTAGAAGGTGCTTAAGGTTACTTTAAAGAGAATGAGACGATGCAAAAAGGTGTTTAGAAGGTGCTTAAAGTGACTTTAAAGAGAATGAGACGATGCAAAATGGTGTTTAGAAGGTGCTTAAGGTGACTTTAAAGAGAATGAGACGATGCAAAATGGTGTTTAGAAGGTGCTTAAGGTGACTTTAAAGAGAATGAGACGATGCAAAATGGTGTTTAGAAGGTGCTTAAGGTGACTTTAAAGAGAATGAGACGATGCAAAATGAGGTTCAGAAGGTGCTTAAAGTGACTTTAAAGAGAATGAGACGATGCAAAATGAGGTTTAGAAGGTGCTTAAAGTGATTTTAAAGAGAATGAGACGATGCAAAATGAGGTTTAGAAGGTGCTTAAGGTGACTTTAAAGAGAATGAGACGATGCAAAATGAGGTTTAGAAGGTGCTTAAGGTGACTTTAAAGAGAATGAGACGATGCAAAATGGTGTTTAGAAGGTGCTTAAGGTGACTTTAAAGAGAATGAGACGATGCAAAATGGTGTTTAGAAGGTGCTTAAGGTGACTTTAAAGAGAATGAGACGATGCAAAATGAGGTTTAGAAGGTGCTTAAGGTGACTTTAAAGAGAATGAGACGATGCAAAATGGTGTTTAGAAGGTGCTTAAAGTGACTTTAAAGAGAATGAGACGATGCAAAATGGTGTTTAGAAGGTGCTTAAGGTGACTTTAAAGAGAATGAGACGATGCAAAATGAGGTTTAGAAGGTGCTTAAAGTGACTTTAAAGAGAATGAGACGATGCAAAATGGTGTTTAGAAGGTGCTTGAGGTGACTTTAAAGAGAATGAGACGATGCAAAATGGTGTTTAGAAGGTGCTTAAAGTGACTTTAAAGAGAATGAGACGATGCAAAATGGTGTTTAGAAGTTGCTTAAAGTGACTTTAAAGAGAATGAGACGATGCAAAATGGTGTTTAGAAGGTGCTTAAGGTGACTTTAAAGAGAATGAGACGATGCAAAATGGTGTTTAGAAGGTGCTTAAAGTGACTTTAAAGAGAATGAGACGATGCAAAATGAGGTTTAGAAGGTGCTTAAAGTGACTTTAAAGAGAATGAGACGATGCAAAATGAGGTTTAGAAGGTGCTTAAAGTCACCTTAAGAGAATGAGACGATGCAAAATGGTGTTTAGAAGGTGCTTAAGGTGACTTTAAAGAGAATGAGACGATGCAAAATGGTGTTTAGAAGGTGCTTAAGGTTACTTTAAAGAGAATGAGACGATGCAAAATGGTGTTTAGAAGGTGCTTAAGGTGACTTTAAAGAGAATGAGACGATGCAAAATGGTGTTTAGAAGGTGCTTAAGGTTACTTTAAAGAGAATGAGACGATGCAAAATGGTGTTTAGAAGGTGCTTAAGGTGACTTTAAAGAGAATGAGACGATGCAAAATGGTGTTTAGAAGGTGCTTAAGGTTACTTTAAAGAGAATGAGACGATGCAAAATGGTGTTTAGAAGGTGCTTAAGGTGACTTTAAAGAGAATGAGACGATGCAAAATGGTGTTTAGAAGGTGCTTAAGGTTACTTTAAAGAGAATGAGACGATGCAAAATGAGGTTTAGAAGGTGCTTAAGGTGACTTTAAAGAGAATGAGACGATGCAAAATGAGGTTTAGAAGGTGCTTAAAGTGACTTTAAAGAGAATGAGACGATGCAAAATGGTGTTTAGAAGGTGCTTAAAGTGACTTTAAAGAGAATGAGACGATGCAAAATGAGGTTTAGAAGGTGCTTAAGGTGACTTTAAAGAGAATGAGACGATGCAAAATGAGGTTTAGAAGGTGCTTAAGGTGACTTTAAAGAGAATGAGACGATGCAAAATGGTGTTTAGAAGGTGCCTAAGGTGACTTTAAAGAGAATGAGACGATGCAAAATGAGGTTTAGAAGGTGCTTAAGGTTACTTTAAAGAGAATGAGACGATGCCAAATGGTGTTTAGAAGGTGCTTAAGGTGACTTTAAAGAGAATGAGACGATGCGAAATGGTGTTTAGAAGGTGCTTAAGGTGACTTTAAAGAGAATGAGACGATGCAAAATGAGGTTTAGAAGGTGCTTAAAGTGACTTTAAAGAGAATGAGACGATGCAAAAGGGTGTTTAGAAGGTGCTTAAGGTGACTTTAAAGAGAATGAGACGATGCAAAAGGGTGTTTAGAAGGTGCTTAAAGTGACTTTAAAGAGAATGAGACGATGCAAAATGGTGTTTAGAAGGTGCTTAAGGTTACTTTAAAGAGAATGAGACGATGCAAAATGAGGTTTAGAAGGTGCTTAAGGTGACTTTAAAGAGAATGAGACGATGCAAAATGAGGTTTAGAAGGTGCTTAAAGTGACTTTAAAGAGAATGAGACGATGCAAAATGGTGTTTAGAAGGTGCTTAAAGTGACTTTAAAGAGAATGAGACGATGCAAAATGAGGTTTAGAAGGTGCTTAAGGTGACTTTAAAGAGAATGAGACGATGCGAAATGGTGTTTAGAAGGTGCTTAAGGTTACTTTAAAGAGAATGAGACGATGCAAAATGAGGTTTAGAAGGTGCTTAAGGTGACTTTAAAGAGAATGAGACGATGCAAAATGAGGTTTAGAAGGTGCTTAAGGTGACTTTAAAGAGAATGAGACGATGCAAAATGGTGTTTAGAAGGTGCTTAAGGTGACTTTAAAGAGAATGAGACGATGCAAAATGAGGTTTAGAAGGTGCTTAAGGTGACTTTAAAGAGAATGAGACGATGCAAAATGAGGTTTAGAAGGTGCTTAAAGTGACTTTAAAGAGAATGAGACGATGCAAAATGGTGTTTAGAAGGTGCTTAAAGTGACTTTAAAGAGAATGAGACGATGCAAAATGAGGTTTAGAAGGTGCTTAAGGTGACTTTAAAGAGAATGAGACGATGCGAAATGGTGTTTAGAAGGTGCTTAAGGTGACTTTAAAGAGAATGAGACGATGCAAAATGGTGTTTAGAAGGTGCTTAAAGTGACTTTAAAGAGAATGAGACGATGCAAAATGGTGTTTAGAAGGTGCTTAAGGTTACTTTAAAGAGAATGAGACGATGCAAAATGGTGTTTAGAAGGTGCTTAAAGTGACTTTAAAGAGCATGAGACGATGCAAAATGGTGTTTAGAAGGTGCTTAAGGTTACTTTAAAGAGAATGAGACGATGCAAAATGAGGTTTAGAAGGTGCTTAAGGTGACTTTAAAGAGAATGAGACGATGCAAAATGAGGTTTAGAAGGTGCTTAAAGTGACTTTAAAGAGAATGAGACGATGCAAAATGGTGTTTAGAAGGTGCTTAAAGTGACTTTAAAGAGAATGAGACGATGCAAAATGGTGTTTAGAAGGTGCTTAAGGTTACTTTAAAGAGAATGAGACGATGCAAAATGGTGTTTAGAAGGTGCTTAAGGTGACTTTAAAGAGAATGAGACGATGCAAAATGGTGTTTAGAAGGTGCTTAAGGTTACTTTAAAGAGAATGAGACGATGCAAAATGGTGTTTAGAAGGTGCTTAAGGTTACTTTAAAGAGAATGAGACGATGCAAAATGAGGTTTAGAAGGTGCTTAAAGTGACTTTAAAGAGAATGAGACGATGCAAAATGGTGTTTAGAAGGTGCTTAAGGTGACTTTAAAGAGAATGAGACGATGCAAAATGAGGTTTAGAAGGTGCTTAAAGTGACTTTAAAGAGAATGAGACGATGCAAAATGAGGTTTAGAAGGTGCTTAAAGTGACTTTAAAGAGAATGAGACGATGCAAAATGAGGTTTAGAAGGTGCTTAAGGTGACTTTAAAGAGAATGAGACGATGCAAAATGAGGTTTAGAAGGTGCTTAAGGTGACTTTAAAGAGAATGAGACGATGCAAAATGGTGTTTAGAAGGTGCTTAAGGTTACTTTAAAGAGAATGAGACGATGCAAAATGAGGTTTAGAAGGTGCTTAAGGTGACTTTAAAGAGAATGAGACGATGCAAAATGAGGTTTAGAAGGTGCTTAAAGTGACTTTAAAGAGAATGAGACGATGCAAAATGGTGTTTAGAAGGTGCTTAAAGTGACTTTAAAGAGAATGAGACGATGCAAAATGAGGTTTAGAAGGTGCTTAAGGTGACTTTAAAGAGAATGAGACGATGCGAAATGGTGTTTAGAAGGTGCTTAAGGTGACTTTAAAGAGAATGAGACGATGCAAAATGGTGTTTAGAAGGTGCTTAAAGTGACTTTAAAGAGAATGAGACGATGCAAAATGGTGTTTAGAAGGTGCTTAAGGTGACTTTAAAGAGAATGAGACGATGCAAAATGGTGTTTAGAAGGTGCTTAAGGTTACTTTAAAGAGAATGAGACGATGCAAAATGAGGTTTAGAAGGTGCTTAAGGTGACTTTAAAGAGAATGAGACGATGCAAAATGAGGTTTAGAAGGTGCTTAAAGTGACTTTAAAGAGAATGAGACGATGCAAAATGGTGTTTAGAAGGTGCTTAAGGTGACTTTAAAGAGAATGAGACGATGCAAAATGGTGTTTAGAAGGTGCTTAAGGTTACTTTAAAGAGAATGAGACGATGCAAAATGGTGTTTAGAAGGTGCTTAAGGTGACTTTAAAGAGAATGAGACGATGCAAAATGAGGTTTAGAAGGTGCTTAAAGTGACTTTAAAGAGAATGAGACGATGCAAAATGGTGTTTAGAAGGTGCTTAAAGTGACTTTAAAGAGAATGAGACGATGCAAAATGAGGTTTAGAAGGTGCTTAAAGTGACTTTAAAGAGAATGAGACGATGCAAAATGGTGTTTAGAAGGTGCTTAAGGTGACTTTAAAGAGAATGAGACGATGCAAAATGGTGTTTAGAAGGTGCTTAAAGTGACTTTAAAGAGAATGAGACGATGCAAAATGGTGTTTAGAAGGTGCTTAAGGTTACTTTAAAGAGAATGAGACGATGCAAAATGAGGTTTAGAAGGTGCTTAAGGTGACTTTAAAGAGAATGAGACGATGCAAAATGAGGTTTAGAAGGTGCTTAAAGTGACTTTAAAGAGAATGAGACGATGCAAAATGGTGTTTAGAAGGTGCTTAAAGTGACTTTAAAGAGAATGAGACGATGCAAAATGAGGTTTAGAAGGTGCTTAAGGTGACTTTAAAGAGAATGAGACGATGCGAAATGGTGTTTAGAAGGTGCTTAAGGTGACTTTAAAGAGAATGAGACGATGCAAAATGGTGTTTAGAAGGTGCTTAAAGTGACTTTAAAGAGAATGAGACGATGCAAAATGGTGTTTAGAAGGTGCTTAAGGTGACTTTAAAGAGAATGAGACGATGCAAAATGGTGTTTAGAAGGTGCTTAAGGTTACTTTAAAGAGAATGAGACGATGCAAAATGGTGTTTAGAAGGTGCTTAAGGTGACTTTAAAGAGAATGAGACGATGCAAAATGGTGTTTAGAAGGTGCTTAAGGTTACTTTAAAGAGAATGAGACGATGCAAAATGGTGTTTAGAAGGTGCTTAAGGTGACTTTAAAGAGAATGAGACGATGCAAAATGGTGTTTAGAAGGTGCTTAAGGTTACTTTAAAGAGAATGAGACGATGCAAAATGGTGTTTAGAAGGTGCTTAAGGTGACTTTAAAGAGAATGAGACGATGCAAAATGGTGTTTAGAAGGTGCTTAAGGTTACTTTAAAGAGAATGAGACGATGCAAAATGAGGTTTAGAAGGTGCTTAAGGTGACTTTAAAGAGAATGAGACGATGCAAAATGAGGTTTAGAAGGTGCTTAAAGTGACTTTAAAGAGAATGAGACGATGCAAAATGGTGTTTAGAAGGTGCTTAAAGTGACTTTAAAGAGAATGAGACGATGCAAAATGAGGTTTAGAAGGTGCTTAAGGTGACTTTAAAGAGAATGAGACGATGCGAAATGGTGTTTAGAAGGTGCTTAAGGTGACTTTAAAGAGAATGAGACGATGCAAAATGGTGTTTAGAAGGTGCTTAAAGTGACTTTAAAGAGAATGAGACGATGCAAAATGGTGTTTAGAAGGTGCTTAAGGTTACTTTAAAGAGAATGAGACGATGCAAAATGGTGTTTAGAAGGTGCTTAAAGTGACTTTAAAGAGAATGAGACGATGCAAAATGGTGTTTAGAAGGTGCTTAAGGTTACTTTAAAGAGAATGAGACGATGCAAAATGAGGTTTAGAAGGTGCTTAAGGTGACTTTAAAGAGAATGAGACGATGCAAAATGAGGTTTAGAAGGTGCTTAAAGTGACTTTAAAGAGAATGAGACGATGCAAAATGGTGTTTAGAAGGTGCTTAAGGTGACTTTAAAGAGAATGAGACGATGCAAAATGGTGTTTAGAAGGTGCTTAAGGTTACTTTAAAGAGAATGAGACGATGCAAAATGGTGTTTAGAAGGTGCTTAAGGTGACTTTAAAGAGAATGAGACGATGCAAAATGGTGTTTAGAAGGTGCTTAAGGTTACTTTAAAGAGAATGAGACGATGCAAAATGGTGTTTAGAAGGTGCTTAAGGTGACTTTAAAGAGAATGAGACGATGCAAAATGGTGTTTAGAAGGTGCTTAAGGTGACTTTAAAGAGAATGAGACGATGCAAAATGGTGTTTAGAAGGTGCTTAAGGTGACTTTAAAGAGAATGAGACGATGCGAAATGGTGTTTAGAAGGTGCTTAAGGTGACTTTAAAGAGAATGAGACGATGCAAAATGGTGTTTAGAAGGTGCTTAAAGTGACTTTAAAGAGAATGAGACGATGCAAAATGGTGTTTAGAAGGTGCTTAAGGTGACTTTAAAGAGAATGAGACGATGCAAAATGGTGTTTAGAAGGTGCTTAAGGTTACTTTAAAGAGAATGAGACGATGCAAAATGGTGTTTAGAAGGTGCTTAAGGTGACTTTAAAGAGAATGAGACGATGCAAAATGGTGTTTAGAAGGTGCTTAAGGTTACTTTAAAGAGAATGAGACGATGCAAAATGGTGTTTAGAAGGTGCTTAAGGTGACTTTAAAGAGAATGAGACGATGCAAAATGGTGTTTAGAAGGTGCTTAAGGTTACTTTAAAGAGAATGAGACGATGCAAAATGGTGTTTAGAAGGTGCTTAAGGTGACTTTAAAGAGAATGAGACGATGCAAAATGGTGTTTAGAAGGTGCTTAAAGTGACTTTAAAGAGAATGAGACGATGCAAAATGAGGTTTAGAAGGTGCTTAAGGTGACTTTAAAGAGAATGAGACGATGCGAAATGGTGTTTAGAAGGTGCTTAAGGTGACTTTAAAGAGAATGAGACGATGCAAAATGGTGTTTAGAAGGTGGTTAAAGTGACTTTAAAGAGAATGAGACGATGCAAAATGGTGTTTAGAAGGTGCTTAAGGTTACTTTAAAGAGAATGAGACGATGCAAAATGGTGTTTAGAAGGTGCTTAAAGTGACTTTAAAGAGAATGAGACGATGCAAAATGGTGTTTAGAAGGTGCTTAAGGTTACTTTAAAGAGAATGAGACGATGCAAAATGAGGTTTAGAAGGTGCTTAAGGTGACTTTAAAGAGAATGAGACGATGCAAAATGAGGTTTAGAAGGTGCTTAAAGTGACTTTAAAGAGAATGAGACGATGCAAAATGGTGTTTAGAAGGTGCTTCAGGTGACTTTAAAGAGAATGAGACGATGCAAAATGGTGTTTAGAAGGTGCTTAAGGTTACTTTAAAGAGAATGAGACGATGCAAAATGGTGTTTAGAAGGTGCTTAAGGTGACTTTAAAGAGAATGAGACGATGCAAAATGGTGTTTAGAAGGTGCTTAAGGTTACTTTAAAGAGAATGAGACGATGCAAAATGGTGTTTAGAAGGTGCTTAAGGTGACTTTAAAGAGAATGAGACGATGCAAAATGGTGTTTAGAAGGTGCTTAAGGTTACTTTAAAGAGAATGAGACGATGCAAAATGAGGTTTAGAAGGTGCTTAAGGTGACTTTAAAGAGAATGAGACGATGCGAAATGGTGTTTAGAAGGTGCTTAAGGTGACTTTAAAGAGAATGAGACGATGCAAAATGGTGTTTAGAAGGTGCTTAAAGTGACTTTAAAGAGAATGAGACGATGCAAAATGGTGTTTAGAAGGTGCTTAAGGTGACTTTAAAGAGAATGAGACGATGCAAAATGGTGTTTAGAAGGTGCTTAAGGTTACTTTAAAGAGAATGAGACGATGCAAAATGAGGTTTAGAAGGTGCTTAAGGTGACTTTAAAGAGAATGAGACGATGCAAAATGAGGTTTAGAAGGTGCTTAAGGTGACTTTAAAGAGAATGAGACGATGCAAAATGGTGTTTAGAAGGTGCTTAAGGTTACTTTAAAGAGAATGAGACGATGCAAAATGAGGTTTAGAAGGTGCTTAAGGTGACTTTAAAGAGAATGAGACGATGCAAAATGGTGTTTAGAAGGTGCTTAAAGTGACTTTAAAGAGAATGAGACGATGCAAAATGGTGTTTAGAAGGTGCTTAAAGTGACTTTAAAGAGAATGAGACGATGCAAAATGAGGTTTAGAAGGTGCTTAAGGTGACTTTAAAGAGAATGAGACGATGCGAAATGGTGTTTAGAAGGTGCTTAAGGTGACTTTAAAGAGAATGAGACGATGCAAAATGGTGTTTAGAAGGTGCTTAAAGTGACTTTAAAGAGAATGAGACGATGCAAAATGGTGTTTAGAAGGTGCTTAAGGTGACTTTAAAGAGAATGAGACGATGCAAAATGGTGTTTAGAAGGTGCTTAAGGTTACTTTAAAGAGAATGAGACGATGCAAAATGAGGTTTAGAAGGTGCTTAAGGTGACTTTAAAGAGAATGAGACGATGCAAAATGAGGTTTAGAAGGTGCTTAAGGTGACTTTAAAGAGAATGAGACGATGCAAAATGGTGTTTAGAAGGTGCTTAAGGTGACTTTAAAGAGAATGAGACGATGCAAAATGGTGTTTAGAAGGTGCTTAAGGTTACTTTAAAGAGAATGAGACGATGCAAAATGAGGTTTAGAAGGTGCTTAAGGTGACTTTAAAGAGAATGAGACGATGCAAAATGAGGTTTAGAAGGTGCTTAAAGTGACTTTAAAGAGAATGAGACGATGCAAAATGGTGTTTAGAAGGTGATTAAAGTGACTTTAAAGAGAATGAGACGATGCAAAATGAGGTTTAGAAGGTGCTTAAGGTGACTTTAAAGAGAATGAGACGATGCGAAATGGTGTTTAGAAGGTGACTTTAAAGAGAATGAGACGATGCAAAATGGTGTTTAGAAGGTGCTTAAAGTGACTTTAAAGAGAATGAGACGATGCAAAATGGTGTTTAGAAGGTGCTTAAGGTGACTTTAAAGAGAATGAGACGATGCAAAATGGTGTTTAGAAGGTGCTTAAGGTTACTTTAAAGAGAATGAGACGATGCAAAATGGTGTTTAGAAGGTGCTTAAGGTGACTTTAAAGAGAATGAGACGATGCAAAATGGTGTTTAGAAGGTGCTTAAGGTTACTTTAAAGAGAATGAGACGATGCAAAATGGTGTTTAGAAGGTGCTTAAGGTGACTTTAAAGAGAATGAGACGATGCAAAATGGTGTTTAGAAGGTGCTTAAGGTTACTTTAAAGAGAATGAGACGATGCAAAATGAGGTTTAGAAGGTGCTTAAGGTGACTTTAAAGAGAATGAGACGATGCAAAATGGTGTTTAGAAGGTGCTTAAAGTGACTTTAAAGAGAATGAGACGATGCAAAATGGTGTTTAGAAGGTGCTTAAAGTGACTTTAAAGAGAATGAGACGATGCAAAATGAGGTTTAGAAGGTGCTTAAAGTGACTTTAAAGAGAATGAGACGATGCAAAATGGTGTTTAGAAGGTGCTTAAGGTGACTTTAAAGAGAATGAGACGATGCAAAATGGTGTTTAGAAGGTGCTTAAGGTGACTTTAAAGAGAATGAGACGATGCAAAATGGTGTTTAGAAGGTGCTTAAGGTTACTTTAAAGAGAATGAGACGATGCAAAATGGTGTTTAGAAGGTGCTTAAGGTGACTTTAAAGAGAATGAGACGATGCAAAATGGTGTTTAGAAGGTGCTTAAGGTTACTTTAAAGAGAATGAGACGATGCAAAATGAGGTTTAGAAGGTGCTTAAGGTGACTTTAAAGAGAATGAGACGATGCAAAATGAGGTTTAGAAGGTGCTTAAAGTGACTTTAAAGAGAATGAGACGATGCAAAATGGTGTTTAGAAGGTGCTTAAAGTGACTTTAAAGAGAATGAGACGATGCAAAATGAGGTTTAGAAGGTGCTTAAAGTGACTTTAAAGAGAATGAGACGATGCAAAATGGTGTTTAGAAGGTGCTTAAGGTGACTTTAAAGAGAATGAGACGATGCAAAATGGTGTTTAGAAGGTGCTTAAGGTTACTTTAAAGAGAATGAGACGATGCAAAATGGTGTTTAGAAGGTGCTTAAGGTGACTTTAAAGAGAATGAGACGATGCAAAATGGTGTTTAGAAGGTGCTTAAGGTGACTTTAAAGAGAATGAGACGATGCAAAATGGTGTTTAGAAGGTGCTTAAGGTTACTTTAAAGAGAATGAGACGATGCAAAATGGTGTTTAGAAGGTGCTTAAGGTGACTTTAAAGAGAATGAGACGATGCAAAATGGTGTTTAGAAGGTGCTTAAGGTTACTTTAAAGAGAATGAGACGATGCAAAATGAGGTTTAGAAGGTGCTTAAGGTGACTTTAAAGAGAATGAGACGATGCAAAATGAGGTTTAGAAGGTGCTTAAAGTGACTTTAAAGAGAATGAGACGATGCAAAATGGTGTTTAGAAGGTGCTTAAAGTGACTTTAAAGAGAATGAGACGATGCAAAATGAGGTTTAGAAGGTGCTTAAAGTGACTTTAAAGAGAATGAGACGATGCAAAATGGTGTTTAGAAGGTGCTTAAGGTGACTTTAAAGAGAATGAGACGATGCAAAATGGTGTTTAGAAGGTGCTTAAAGTGACTTTAAAGAGAATGAGACGATGCAAAATGAGGTTTAGAAGGTGCTTAAAGTGACTTTAAAGAGAATGAGACGATGCAAAATGAGGTTTAGAAGGTGCTTAAAGTGACTTTAAAGAGAATGAGACGATGCAAAATGGTGTTTAGAAGGTGCTTAAGGTGACTTTAAAGAGAATGAGACGATGCAAAATGGTGTTTAGAAGGTGCTTAAGGTTACTTTAAAGAGAATGAGACGATGCAAAATGGTGTTTAGAAGGTGCTTAAGGTGACTTTAAAGAGAATGAGACGATGCAAAATGGTGTTTAGAAGGTGCTTAAGGTTACTTTAAAGAGAATGAGACGATGCAAAATGGTGTTTAGAAGGTGCTTAAGGTGACTTTAAAGAGAATGAGACGATGCAAAATGGTGTTTAGAAGGTGCTTAAGGTTACTTTAAAGAGAATGAGACGATGCAAAATGGTGTTTAGAAGGTGCTTAAGGTGACTTTAAAGAGAATGAGACGATGCAAAATGGTGTTTAGAAGGTGCTTAAGGTTACTTTAAAGAGAATGAGACGATGCAAAATGAGGTTTAGAAGGTGCTTAAGGTGACTTTAAAGAGAATGAGACGATGCAAAATGAGGTTTAGAAGGTGCTTAAAGTGACTTTAAAGAGAATGAGACGATGCAAAATGGTGTTTAGAAGGTGCTTAAAGTGACTTTAAAGAGAATGAGACGATGCAAAATGAGGTTTAGAAGGTGCTTAAGGTGACTTTAAAGAGAATGAGACGATGCGAAATGGTGTTTAGAAGGTGCTTAAGGTGACTTTAAAGAGAATGAGACGATGCAAAATGGTGTTTAGAAGGTGCTTAAAGTGACTTTAAAGAGAATGAGACGATGCAAAATGGTGTTTAGAAGGTGCTTAATGTTACTTTAAAGAGAATGAGACGATGCAAAATGGTGTTTAGAAGGTGCTTAAAGTGACTTTAAAGAGAATGAGACGATGCAAAATGGTGTTTAGAAGGTGCTTAAGGTTACTTTAAAGAGAATGAGACGATGCAAAATGAGGTTTAGAAGGTGCTTAAGGTGACTTTAAAGAGAATGAGACGATGCAAAATGAGGTTTAGAAGGTGCTTAAAGTGACTTTAAAGAGAATGAGACGATGCAAAATGGTGTTTAGAAGGTGCTTAAGGTGACTTTAAAGAGAATGAGACGATGCAAAATGGTGTTTAGAAGGTGCTTAAGGTTACTTTAAAGAGAATGAGACGATGCAAAATGGTGTTTAGAAGGTGCTTAAGGTGACTTTAAAGAGAATGAGACGATGCAAAATGGTGTTTAGAAGGTGCTTAAGGTTACTTTAAAGAGAATGAGACGATGCAAAATGGTGTTTAGAAGGTGCTTAAGGTTACTTTAAAGAGAATGAGACGATGCAAAATGAGGTTTAGAAGGTGCTTAAAGTGACTTTAAAGAGAATGAGACGATGCAAAATGGTGTTTAGAAGGTGCTTAAGGTGACTTTAAAGAGAATGAGACGATGCAAAATGAGGTTTAGAAGGTGCTTAAAGTGACTTTAAAGAGAATGAGACGATGCAAAATGAGGTTTAGAAGGTGCTTAAAGTGACTTTAAAGAGAATGAGACGATGCAAAATGAGGTTTAGAAGGTGCTTAAGGTGACTTTAAAGAGAATGAGACGATGCAAAATGAGGTTTAGAAGGTGCTTAAGGTGACTTTAAAGAGAATGAGACGATGCAAAATGGTGTTTAGAAGGTGCTTAAAGTGACTTTAAAGAGAATGAGACGATGCAAAATGGTGTTTAGAAGGTGCTTAAGGTGACTTTAAAGAGAATGAGACGATGCAAAATGGTGTTTAGAAGGTGCTTAAGGTTACTTTAAAGAGAATGAGACGATGCAAAATGAGGTTTAGAAGGTGCTTAAGGTGACTTTAAAGAGAATGAGACGATGCAAAATGAGGTTTAGAAGGTGCTTAAAGTGACTTTAAAGAGAATGAGACGATGCAAAATGGTGTTTAGAAGGTGCTTAAAGTGACTTTAAAGAGAATGAGACGATGCAAAATGAGGTTTAGAAGGTGCTTAAGGTGACTTTAAAGAGAATGAGACGATGCAAAATGGTGTTTAGAAGGTGCTTAAGGTGACTTTAAAGAGAATGAGACGATGCAAAATGGTGTTTAGAAGGTGCCTAAGGTGACTTTAAAGAGAATGAGACGATGCAAAATGAGGTTTAGAAGGTGCTTAAGGTTACTTTAAAGAGAATGAGACTATGCCAAATGGTGTTTAGAAGGTGCTTAAGGTGACTTTAAAGAGAATGAGACGATGCAAAATGGTGTTTAGAAGGTGCTTAAAGTGACTTTAAAGAGAATGAGACGATGCAAAATGAGGTTTAGAAGGTGCTTAAAGTGACTTTAAAGAGAATGAGACGATGCAAAAGGGTGTTTAGAAGGTGCTTAAAGTGACTTTAAAGAGAATGAGACGATGCAAAATGGTGTTTAGAAGGTGCTTAAAGTGACTTTAAAGAGAATGAGACGATGCAAAATGGTGTTTAGAAGGTGCTTAAGGTGACTTTAAAGAGAATGAGACGATGCAAAATGGTGTTTAGAAGGTGCTTAAGGTGACTTTAAAGAGAATGAGACGATGCAAAATGGTGTTTAGAAGGTGCTTAAGGTTACTTTAAAGAGAATGAGACGATGCAAAATGGTGTTTAGAAGGTGCTTAAGGTGACTTTAAAGAGAATGAGACGATGCAAAATGGTGTTTAGAAGGTGCTTAAGGTTACTTTAAAGAGAATGAGACGATGCAAAATGGTGTTTAGAAGGTGCTTAAGGTGACTTTAAAGAGAATGAGACGATGCAAAATGGTGTTTAGAAGGTGCTTAAGGTTACTTTAAAGAGAATGAGACGATGCAAAATGGTGTTTAGAAGGTGCTTAAGGTGACTTTAAAGAGAATGAGACGATGCAAAATGGTGTTTAGAAGGTGCTTAAGGTTACTTTAAAGAGAATGAGACGATGCAAAATGAGGTTTAGAAGGTGCTTAAGGTGACTTTAAAGAGAATGAGACGATGCAAAATGAGGTTTAGAAGGTGCTTAAAGTGACTTTAAAGAGAATGAGACGATGCAAAATGGTGTTTAGAAGGTGCTTAAAGTGACTTTAAAGAGAATGAGACGATGCAAAATGAGGTTTAGAAGGTGCTTAAGGTGACTTTAAAGAGAATGAGACGATGCGAAATGGTGTTTAGAAGGTGCTTAAGGTGACTTTAAAGAGAATGAGACGATGCAAAATGGTGTTTAGAAGGTGCTTAAAGTGACTTTAAAGAGAATGAGACGATGCAAAATGGTGTTTAGAAGGTGCTTAAGGTTACTTTAAAGAGAATGAGACGATGCAAAATGGTGTTTAGAAGGTGCTTAAAGTGACTTTAAAGAGAATGAGACGATGCAAAATGGTGTTTAGAAGGTGCTTAAGGTTACTTTAAAGAGAATGAGACGATGCAAAATGAGGTTTAGAAGGTGCTTAAGGTGACTTTAAAGAGAATGAGACGATGCAAAATGAGGTTTAGAAGGTGCTTAAAGTGACTTTAAAGAGAATGAGACGATGCAAAATGGTGTTTAGAAGGTGCTTAAGGTGACTTTAAAGAGAATGAGACGATGCAAAATGGTGTTTAGAAGGTGCTTAAGGTTACTTTAAAGAGAATGAGACGATGCAAAATGGTGTTTAGAAGGTGCTTAAGGTGACTTTAAAGAGAATGAGACGATGCAAAATGGTGTTTAGAAGGTGCTTAAGGTTACTTTAAAGAGAATGAGACGATGCAAAATGGTGTTTAGAAGGTGCTTAAGGTTACTTTAAAGAGAATGAGACGATGCAAAATGAGGTTTAGAAGGTGCTTAAAGTGACTTTAAAGAGAATGAGACGATGCAAAATGGTGTTTAGAAGGTGCTTAAGGTGACTTTAAAGAGAATGAGACGATGCAAAATGAGGTTTAGAAGGTGCTTAAAGTGACTTTAAAGAGAATGAGACGATGCAAAATGAGGTTTAGAAGGTGCTTAAAGTGACTTTAAAGAGAATGAGACGATGCAAAATGGTGTTTAGAAGGTGCTTAAGGTTACTTTAAAGAGAATGAGACGATGCAAAATGAGGTTTAGAAGGTGCTTAAGGTGACTTTAAAGAGAATGAGACGATGCAAAATGAGGTTTAGAAGGTGCTTAAAGTGACTTTAAAGAGAATGAGACGATGCAAAATGGTGTTTAGAAGGTGCTTAAGGTGACTTTAAAGAGAATGAGACGATGCAAAATGGTGTTTAGAAGGTGCTTAAGGTTACTTTAAAGAGAATGAGACGATGCAAAATGGTGTTTAGAAGGTGCTTAAGGTTACTTTAAAGAGAATGAGACGATGCAAAATGGTGTTTAGAAGGTGCTTAAGGTTACTTTAAAGAGAATGAGACGATGCAAAATGGTGTTTAGAAGGTGCTTAAGGTGACTTTAAAGAGAATGAGACGATGCAAAATGGTGTTTAGAAGGTGCTTAAGGTTACTTTAAAGAGAATGAGACGATGCAAAATGAGGTTTAGAAGGTGCTTAAAGTGACTTTAAAGAGAATGAGACGATGCAAAATGAGGTTTAGAAGGTGCTTAAAGTGACTTTAAAGAGAATGAGACGATGCAAAATGAGGTTTAGAAGGTGCTTAAGGTGACTTTAAAGAGAATGAGACGATGCAAAATGGTGTTTAGAAGGTGCTTAAGGTTACTTTAAAGAGAATGAGACGATGCAAAATGGTGTTTAGAAGGTGCTTAAGGTGACTTTAAAGAGAATGAGACGATGCAAAATGAGGTTTAGAAGGTGCTTAAAGTGACTTTAAAGAGAATGAGACGATGCAAAATGGTGTTTAGAAGGTGCTTAAGGTGACTTTAAAGAGAATGAGACGATGCAAAATGAGGTTTAGAAGGTGCTTAAAGTGACTTTAAAGAGAATGAGACGATGCAAAATGAGGTTTAGAAGGTGCTTAAAGTGACTTTAAAGAGAATGAGACGATGCAAAATGAGGTTTAGAAGGTGCTTAAGGTGACTTTAAAGAGAATGAGACGATGCAAAATGGTGTTTAGAAGGTGCTTAAGGTGACTTTAAAGAGAATGAGACGATGCAAAATGAGGTTTAGAAGGTGCTTAAAGTGACTTTAAAGAGAATGAGACGATGCAAAATGAGGTTTAGAAGGTGCTTAAAGTGACTTTAAAGAGAATGAGACGATGCAAAATGAGGTTTAGAAGGTGCTTAAGGTGACTTTAAAGAGAATGAGACGATGCAAAATGAGGTTTAGAAGGTGCTTAAGGTGACTTTAAAGAGAATGAGACGATGCAAAATGGTGTTTAGAAGGTGCTTAAAGTGACTTTAAAGAGAATGAGACGATGCAAAATGGTGTTTAGAAGGTGCTTAAGGTGACTTTAAAGAGAATGAGACGATGCAAAATGGTGTTTAGAAGGTGCTTAAGGTTACTTTAAAGAGAATGAGACGATGCAAAATGAGGTTTAGAAGGTGCTTAAGGTGACTTTAAAGAGAATGAGACGATGCAAAATGAGGTTTAGAAGGTGCTTAAAGTGACTTTAAAGAGAATGAGACGATGCAAAATGGTGTTTAGAAGGTGCTTAAAGTGACTTTAAAGAGAATGAGACGATGCAAAATGAGGTTTAGAAGGTGCTTAAGGTGACTTTAAAGAGAATGAGACGATGCAAAATGGTGTTTAGAAGGTGCTTAAGGTGACTTTAAAGAGAATGAGACGATGCAAAATGGTGTTTAGAAGGTGCCTAAGGTGACTTTAAAGAGAATGAGACGATGCAAAATGAGGTTTAGAAGGTGCTTAAGGTTACTTTAAAGAGAATGAGACGATGCCAAATGGTGTTTAGAAGGTGCTTAAGGTGACTTTAAAGAGAATGAGACGATGCAAAATGGTGTTTAGAAGGTGCTTAAAGTGACTTTAAAGAGAATGAGACGATGCAAAATGAGGTTTAGAAGGTGCTTAAAGTGACTTTAAAGAGAATGAGACGATGAAAAATGGTGTTTAGAAGGTGCTTAAGGTTACTTTAAAGAGAATGAGACGATGCAAAATGGTGTTTAGAAGGTGCTTAAGGTGACTTTAAAGAGAATGAGACGATGCAAAATGGTGTTTAGAAGGTGCTTAAGGTTACTTTAAAGAGAATGAGACGATGCAAAATGGTGTTTAGAAGGTGCTTAAGGTGACTTTAAAGAGAATGAGACGATGCAAAATGAGGTTTAGAAGGTGCTTAAAGTGACTTTAAAGAGAATGAGACGATGCAAAATGGTGTTTAGAAGGTGCTTAAAGTGACTTTAAAGAGAATGAGACGATGCAAAATGAGGTTTAGAAGGTGCTTAAGGTGACTTTAAAGAGAATGAGACGATGCGAAATGGTGTTTAGAAGGTGCTTAAGGTGACTTTAAAGAGAATGAGACGATGCAAAATGGTGTTTAGAAGGTGCTTAAGGTGACTTTAAAGAGAATGAGACGATGCAAAATGGTGTTTAGAAGGTGCTTAAGGTGACTTTAAAGAGAATGAGACGATGCAAAATGGTGTTTAGAAGGTGCTTAAGGTGACTTTAAAGAGAATGAGACGATGCAAAATGGTGTTTAGAAGGTGCTTAAGGTGACTTTAAAGAGAATGAGACGATGAAAAATGGTGTTTAGAAGGTGCTTAAGGTTACTTTAAAGAGAATGAGACGATGCAAAATGGTGTTTAGAAGGTGCTTAAGGTGACTTTAAAGAGAATGAGACGATGCAAAATGATGTTTAGAAGGTGCTTAAGGTTACTTTAAAGAGAATGAGACGATGCAAAATGGTGTTTAGAAGGTGCTTAAGGTGACTTTAAAGAGAATGAGACGATGCAAAATGAGGTTTAGAAGGTGCTTAAAGTGACTTTAAAGAGAATGAGACGATGCAAAATGGTGTTTAGAAGGTGCTTAAAGTGACTTTAAAGAGAATGAGACGATGCAAAATGAGGTTTAGAAGGTGCTTAAGGTGACTTTAAAGAGAATGAGACGATGCGAAATGGTGTTTAGAAGGTGCTTAAGGTGACTTTAAAGAGAATGAGACGATGCAAAATGGTGTTTAGAAGGTGCTTAAAGTGACTTTAAAGAGAATGAGACGATGCAAAATGAGGTTTAGAAGGTGCTTAAAGTGACTTTAAAGAGAATGAGACGATGAAAAATGGTGTTTAGAAGGTGCTTAAGGTTACTTTAAAGAGAATGAGACGATGCAAAATGGTGTTTAGAAGGTGCTTAAGGTGACTTTAAAGAGAATGAGACGATGCAAAATGGTGTTTAGAAGGTGCTTAAGGTGACTTTAAAGAGAATGAGACGATGCAAAATGGTGTTTAGAAGGTGCTTAAGGTGACTTTAAAGAGAATGAGACGATGCAAAATGAGGTTTAGAAGGTGCTTAAAGTGACTTTAAAGAGAATGAGACGATGCAAAATGGTGTTTAGAAGGTGCTTAAAGTGACTTTAAAGAGAATGAGACGATGCAAAATGAGGTTTAGAAGGTGCTTAAGGTGACTTTAAAGAGAATGAGACGATGCGAAATGGTGTTTAGAAGGTGCTTAAGGTGACTTTAAAGAGAATGAGACGATGCAAAATGGTGTTTAGAAGGTGCTTAAGGTGACTTTAAAGAGAATGAGACGATGCAAAATGGTGTTTAGAAGGTGCTTAAGGTGACTTTAAAGAGAATGAGACGATGCAAAATGGTGTTTAGAAGGTGCTTAAGGTGACTTTAAAGAGAATGAGACGATGCAAAATGGTGTTTAGAAGGTGCTTAAGGTGACTTTAA
Organism: Anopheles ziemanni; assembly: GCF_943734765.1. NCBI lineage: Eukaryota > Metazoa > Arthropoda > Insecta > Diptera > Culicidae > Anopheles > Anopheles ziemanni. The sequence goes on along the minus strand of NW_026689973.1, from coordinate 2,744 downwards.
AGAGAATGAGACGATGAAAAATGGTGTTTAGAAGGTGCTTAAGGTTACTTTAAAGAGAATGAGACGATGCAAAATGGTGTTTAGAAGGTGCTTAAAGTGACTTTAAAGAGAATGAGACGATGCAAAATGGTGTTTAGAAGGTGCTTAAGGTTACTTTAAAGAGAATGAGACGATGCAAAATGGTGTTTAGAAGGTGCTTAAGGTGACTTTAAAGAGAATGAGACGATGCAAAATGAGGTTTAGAAGGTGCTTAAAGTGACTTTAAAGAGAATGAGACGATGCAAAATGGTGTTTAGAAGGTGCTTAAAGTGACTTTAAAGAGAATGAGACGATGCAAAATGAGGTTTAGAAGGTGCTTAAGGTGACTTTAAAGAGAATGAGACGATGCAAAATGGTGTTTAGAAGGTGCTTAAGGTGACTTTAAAGAGAATGAGACGATGCAAAATGGTGTTTAGAAGGTGTTTAGAAGGTGCTTTAAAGTGACTTTAAAGAGAATGAGACGATGCAAAATGGTGTTTAGAAGGTGCTTAAGGTTACTTTAAAGAGAATGAGACGATGCAAATGGTGTTTAGAAGGTGCTTAAAGTGACTTTAAAGAGAATGAGACGATGCAAAATGGTGTTTAGAAGGTGCTTAAGGTTACTTTAAAGAGAATGAGACGATGCAAAATGAGGTTTAGAAGGTGCTTAAGGTGACTTTAAAGAGAATGAGACGATGCAAAATGAGGTTTAGAAGGTGCTTAAAGTGACTTTAAAGAGAATGAGACGATGCAAAATGGTGTTTAGAAGGTGCTTAAGGTGACTTTAAAGAGAATGAGACGATGCAAAATGGTGTTTAGAAGTGCTTAAGGTTACTTTAAAGAGAATGAGACGATGCAAAATGGGGTTTAGAAGGTGCTTAAGGTGACTTTAAAGAGAATGAGACGATGCAAATGGTGTTTAGAAGGTGCTTAAGGTTACTTTAAAGAGAATGAGACGATGCAAAATGGTGTTTAGAAGTTGCTTAAGGTTACTTTTAAGAGAATGAGACGATGCAAAATGAGGTTTAGAAGGTGCTTAAAGTGACTTTAAAGAGAATGAGACGATGCAAAATGGTGTTTAGAAGGTGCTTAAGGTGACTTTAAAGAGAATGAGACGATGCAAAATGAGGTTTAGAAGGTGCTTAAAGTGACTTTAAAGAGAATGAGACGATGCAAAATGAGGTTTAGAAGGTGCTTAAGGTGACTTTAAAGAGAATGAGACGATGCAAAATGAGGTTTAGAAGGTGCTTAAGGTGACTTTAAAAGAGAATGAGACGATGCAAAAATGAGGGTTTAGAAGGTGCTTAATGTGACTTTAAAGAGAATGAGACGATGCAAAATGGTGTTTAGAAGGTGCTTAAAGTGACTTTAAAGAGAATGAGACGATGCAAAATGGTGTTTAGAAGGTGCTTAAGGTGACTTTAAAGAGAATGAGACGATGCAAAATGGTGTTTAGAAGGTGCTTAATGTTACTTTAAAGAGAATGAGACGATGCAAAATGAGGTTTAGAAGGTGCTTAAGGTGACTTTAAAGAGAATGAGACGATGCAAAATGAGGTTTAGAAGGTGCTTAAAGTGACTTTAAAGAGAATGAGACGATGCAAAATGAGGTTTAGAAGGTGCTTAAGGTGACTTTAAAGAGAATGAGACGATGCGAAATGGTGTTTAGAAGGTGGCTTAAGGTGACTTTAAAGAGAATGAGACGATGCAAAATGGTGTTTAGAAGGTGCTTAAGGTTACTTTAAAGAGAATGAGACGATGCAAAATGGTGTTTAGAAGGTGCTTAAGGTGACTTTTAAAGAGAATGAGACGATGCAAAATGAGGTTTAGAAGGTGCTTAAAGTGACTTTAAAGAGAATGAGACGATGCCAAATGGTGTTTAGAAGGTGCTTAAAGTGACTTTAAAGAGAATGAGACGATGCAAAATGAGGTTTAGAAGGTGCTTAAGGTGACTTTAAAGAGAATGAGACGATGCGAAATGGTGTTTAGAAGGTGCTTAAGGTGACTTTAAAGAGAATGAGACGATGCAAAATGGTGTTTAGAAGGTGCTTAAAGTGACTTTAAAGAGAATGAGACGATGCAAAAGGTGTTTAGAAGGTGCTTAAGGTTACTTTAAGAGAATGAGACGATGCAAAATGGTGTTTAGAAGGTGCTTAAAGTGACTTTAAAGAGATGGAGACGATGCAAAATGGTGTTTAGAAGGTGCTTAAGGTTACTTTAAAGAGAATGAGACGATGCAAAATGAGGTTTAGAAGGTGCTTAAGGTGACTTTAAAGAGAATGAGACGATGCAAAATGAGGTTTAGAAGGTGCTTAAAGTGACTTTAAAGAGAATGAGACGATGCAAAATGGTGTTTAGAAGGTGCTTAAGGTGACTTTAAAGAGAATGAGACGATGCAAAATGGTGTTTTAGAAGGTGCTTAAGGTTACTTTAAAGAGAATGAGACGATGCAAAATGGGTGTTTAGAAGGTGCTATAAGGTGACTTTAAAGAGAATGAGACGATGCAAAATGGTGTTTAGAAGGTGCCTAAGGTGACTTTAAAGAGAATGAGACGATGCAAAATGGTGTTTAGAAGGTGCTTAAGGTGACTTTAAAGAGAATGAGACGATGCAAAATGGTGTTTAGAAGGTGCTTAAAGTGACTTTAAAGAGAATGAGACGATGCAAAATGGTGTTAAGAAGGTGCTTAAGGGTTAACTTTAAAGAGAATGAGACGATGCAAAATGG
>NW_026689972.1:0-34183 GCF_943734765.1 Anopheles ziemanni | reverse complement strand
TTAAAGAGAATGAGACGATGCAAAATGGTGTTTAGAAGGTGCTTAAAGTGACTTTAAAGAGAATGAGACGATGCAAAATGAGGTTTAGAAGGTGCTTAAAGTGACTTTAAAGAGAATGAGACGATGCAAAATGAGGTTTAGAAGGTGCTTAAAGTGACTTTAAAGAGAATGAGACGATGCAAAATGAGGTTTAGAAGGTGCTTAAGGTGACTTTAAAGAGAATGAGACGATGCAAAATGGTGTTTAGAAGCTGCTTAAGGTGACTATAAAGAGAATGAGACGATGCAAAATGGTTTAGAAGGTGCTTAAGGTGACTTTAAAGAGAATGAGACGATGCAAAATGAGGTTTAGAAGGTGCTTAAAGTGACTTTAAAGAGAATGAGACGATGCAAAATGAGGTTTAGAAGGTGCTTAAAGTGACTTTAAAGAGAATGAGACGATGCAAAATGAGGTTTAGAAGGTGCTTAAAGTGACTTTAAAGAGAATGAGACGATGCAAAATGGTGTTTAGAAGGTGCTTAAAGGTGACTTTAAAGAGAATGAGACGATGCAAAATGGTGTTTAGAAGGTGCTTAAGGTGACTTTAAAGAGAATGAGACGATGCAAAATGAGCTTTAGAAGGTGCTTAAAGTGACTTTAAAGAGAATGAGACGATGCAAAATGAGGTTTAGAAGGTGCTTAAGGTGACTTTAAAGAGAATGAGACGATGCAAAATGGTGTTTAGAAGGTGCTTAAAGTGACTTTAAAGAGAATGAGACGATGCAAAATGAGGTTTAGAAGGTGCTTAAGGTGACTTTAAAGAGAATGAGACGATGCAAAATGGTGTTTAGAAGGTGCTTAAAGTGACTTTAAAGAGAATGAGACGATGCAAAATGGTGTTTAGAAGGTGCTTAAAGTGACTTTAAAGAGAATGAGACGATGCAAAATGGTGTTTAGAAGGTGCTTAAGGTGACTTTAAAGAGAATGAGACGATGCAAAATGAGGTTTGAAAGGTGCTTAAGGTGACTTTAAAGAGAATGAGACGATGCAAAATGAGGTTTAGAAGGTGCTTAAAGTGACTTTAAAGAGAATGAGACGATGCAAAATGCGGTTTAGAAGGTGCTTAAAGTGACTTTAAAGAGAATGAGACGATGCAAAATGGTGTTTAGAAGGTGCTTAAAGTGACTTTAAAGAGAATGAGACGATGCAAAATGAGGTTTAGAAGGTGCTTAAGGTGACTTTAAAGAGAATGAGACGATGCAAAATGGTGTTTAGAAGGTACTTAAGGTGACTTTAAAGAGAATGAGACGATGCAAAATTCTGTTTAGAAGGTGCTTAAAGTGACTTTAAAGAGAATGAGACGATGCAAAATGGTGTTTAGAAGGTGCTTAAAGTGACTTTAAAGAGAATGAGACGATGCAAAATGGTGTTTAGAAGGTGCTTAAAGTGACTTTAAAGAGAATGAGACGATGCAAAATGAGGTTTAGAAGGTGCTTAAAGTGACTTTAAAGAGAATGAGACGATGCAAAATGGTGTTTAGAAGGTGCTTAAAGTGACTTTAAAGAGAATGAGACGATGCAAAATGGTGTTTAGAAGGTGCTTAAAGTGACTTTAAAGAGAATGAGACGATGCAAAATGGTGTTTAGAAGGTGCTTAAGGTGACTTTAAAGAGAATGAGACGATGCAAAATGGTGTTTAGAAGGTGCTTAAGGTGACTTTAAAGAGAATGAGACGATGCAAAATGGTGTTTAGAAGGTGCTTAAAGTGACTTTAAAGAGAATGAGACGATGCAAAATGGTGTTTAGAAGGTGCTTAAGGTGACTTTAAAGAGAATGAGACGATGCAAAATGAGGTTTAGAAGGTGCTTAAGGTGACTTTAAAGAGAATGAGACGATGCAAAATGAGGTTTAGAAGGTGCTTAAAGTGACTTTAAAGAGAATGAGACGATGCAAAATGGTGTTTAGAAGGTGCTTAAGGTGACTTTAAAGAGAATGAGACGATGCAAAATGGTGTTTAGAAGGTGCTTAAGGTGACTTTAAAGAGAATGAGACGATGCAAAATGGTGTTTAGAAGGTGCTTAAAGTGACTTTAAAGAGAATGAGACGATGCAAAATGAGGTTTAGAAGGTGCTTAAAGTGACTTTAAAGAGAATGAGACGATGCAAAATGGTGTTTAGAAGGTGCTTAAAGTGACTTTAAAGAGAATGAGACGATGCAAAATGGTGTTTAGAAGGTGCTTAAGGTGACTTTAAAGAGAATGAGACGATGCAAAATGGTGTTTAGAAGGTGCTTAAGGTGACTTAAAAGAGAATGAGACGATGCAAAATGGTGTTTAGAAGGTGCTTAAAGTGACTTTAAAGAGAATGAGACGATGCAAAATGGTGTTTAGAAGGTGCTTAAAGTGACTTTAAAGAGAATGAGACGATGCAAAATGAGGTTTAGAAGGTGCTTAAAGTGACTTTAAAGAGAATGAGACGATGCAAAATGGTGTTTAGAAGGTGCTTAAGGTGACTTTAAAGAGAATGAGACGATGCAAAATGGTGTTTAGAAGGTGCTTAAAGTGACTTTAAAGAGAATGAGACGATGCAAAATGGTGTTTAGAAGGTGCTTAAAGTGACTTTAAAGAGAATGAGACGATGCAAAATGGTGTTTAGAAGGTGCTTAAAGTGACTTTAAAGAGAATGAGACGATGCAAAATGGTGTTTAGAAGGTGCTTAAGGTGACTTTAAAGAGAATGAGACGATGCAAAATGGTGTTTAGAAGGTGCTTAAAGTGACTTTAAAGAGAATGAGACGATGCAAAATGAGGTTAAGAAGGTGCTTAAAGTGACTTTAAAGAGAATGAGACGATGCAAAATGGTCTTTAGAAGGTGCTTAAAGTGACTTTAAAGAGAATGAGACGATGCAAAATGGTGTTTAGAAGGTGCTTAAAGTGACTTTAAAGAGAATGAGACGATGCAAAATGAGGTTTAGAAGGTGCTTAAAGTGACTTTAAAGAGAATGAGACGATGCAAAATGAGGTTTAGAAGGTGCTTAAAGTGACTTTAAAGAGAATGAGACGATGCAAAATGGTGTTTGAAAGGTGCTTAAGGTGACTTTAAAGAGAATGAGACGATGCAAAATGGTGTTTAGAAGGTGCTTAAGGTGACTTTAAAGAGAATGAGACGATGCAAAATGAGGTTTAGAAGGTGCTTAAAGTGACTTTAAAGAGAATGAGACGATGCAAAATGGTGTTTAGAAGGTGCTTAAGGTGACTTTAAAGAGAATGAGACGATGCAAAATGAGGTTTAGAAGGTGCTTAAAGTGACTTTAAAGAGAATGAGACGATGCAAAATGGTGTTTAGAAGGTGCTTAAGGTGACTTTAAAGAGAATGAGACGATGCAAAATGGTGTTTAGAAGGTGCTTAAAGTGACTTTAAAGAGAATGAGACGATGCAAAATGAGGTTTAGAAGGTGCTTAAAGTGACTTTAAAGAGAATGAGACGATGCAAAATGGTCTTTAGAAGGTGCTTAAGGTGACTTTAAAGAGAATGAGACGATGCAAAATGGTCTTTAGAAGGTGCTTAAGGTGACTTTAAAGAGAATGAGACGATGCAAAATGGTGTTTAGAAGGTGCTTAAGGTGACTTTAAAGAGAATGAGACGATGCAAAATGAGGTTTAGAAGGTGCTTAAAGTGACTTTAAAGAGAATGAGACGATGCAAAATGGTGTTTAGAAGGTGCTTAAAGTGACTTTAAAGAGAATGAGACGATGCAAAATGAGGTTTAGAAGGTGCTTAAAGTGACTTTAAAGAGAATGAGACGATGCAAAATGGTGTTTAGAAGGTGCTTAAGGTGACTTTAAAGAGAATGAGACGATGCAAAATGGTGTTTAGAAGGTGCTTAAATTGACTTTAAAGAGAATGAGACGATGCAAAATGGTCTTTAGAAGGTGCTTAAGGTGACTTTAAAGAGAATGAGACGATGCAAAATGGTGTTTAGAAGGTGCTTAAGGTGACTTTAAAGAGAATGAGACGATGCAAAATGAGGTTTAGAAGGAGCTTAAAGTGACTTTAAAGAGAATGAGACGATGCAAAATGGTGTTTAGAAGGTGCTTAAAGTGACTTTAAAGAGAATGAGACGATGCAAAATGAGGTTTAGAAGGTGCTTAAAGTGACTTTAAAGAGAATGAGACGATGCAAAATGGTGTTTAGAAGGTGCTTAAGGTGACTTTAAAGAGAATGAGACGATGCAAAATGGTGTTTAGAAGGTGCTTAAAGTGACTTTAAAGAGAATGAGACGATGCAAAATGAGGTTTAGAAGGTGCTTAAAGTGACTTTAAAGAGAATGAGACGATGCAAAATGGTCTTTAGAAGGTGCTTAAAGTGACTTTAAAGAGAATGAGACGATGCAAAATGGTGTTTAGAAGGTGCTTAAAGTGACTTTAAAGAGAATGAGACGATGCAAAATGAGGTTTAGAAGGTGCTTAAAGTGACTTTAAAGAGAATGAGACGATGCAAAATGGTGTTTAGAAGGTGCATAAGGTGACTTTAAAGAGAATGAGACGATGCAAAATGAGGTTTGAAAGGTGCTTAAGGTGACTTTAAAGAGAATGAGACGATGCAAAATGGTGTTTAGAAGGTGCTTAAGGTGACTTTAAAGAGAATGAGACGATGCAAAATGAGGTTTAGAAGGTGCTTAAAGTGACTTTAAAGAGAATGAGACGATGCAAAATGGTGTTTAGAAGGTGCTTAAGGTGACTTTAAAGAGAATGAGACGATGCAAAATGGGGTTTAGAAGGTGCTTAAAGTGACTTTAAAGAGAATGAGACGATGCAAAATGGTGTTTAGAAGGTGCTTAAAGTGACTTTAAAGAGAATGAGACGATGCAAAATGGTGTTTAGAAGGTGCTTAAGGTGACTTTAAAGAGAATGAGACGATGCAAAATGAGGTTTAGAAGGTGCTTAAAGTGACTTTAAAGAGAATGAGACGATGCAAAATGGTGTTTAGAAGGTGCTTAAAGTGACTTTAAAGAGAATGAGACGATGCAAAATGGTGTTTAGAAGGTGCTTAAAGTGACTTTAAAGAGAATGAGACGATGCAAAATGAGGTTTAGAAGGTGCTTAAAGTGACTTTAAAGAGAATGAGACGATGCAAAATGGTCTTTAGAAGGTGCTTAAAGTGACTTTAAAGAGAATTAGACGATGCAAAATGGTGTTTAGAAGGTGCTTAAAGTGACTTTAAAGAGAATGAGACGATGCAAAATGAGGTTTAGAAGGTGCTTAAAGTGACTTTAAAGAGAATGAGACGATGCAAAATGGTGTTTAGAAGGTGCATAAGGTGACTTTAAAGAGAATGAGACGATGCAAAATGAGGTTTGAAAGGTGCTTAAGGTGACTTTAAAGAGAATGAGACGATGCAAAATGGTGTTTAGAAGGTGCTTAAGGTGACTTTAAAGAGAATGAGACGATGCAAAATGAGGTTTAGAAGGTGCTTAAAGTGACTTTAAAGAGAATGAGACGATGCAAAATGGTGTTTAGAAGGTGCTTAAGGTGACTTTAAAGAGAATGAGACGATGCAAAATGGGGTTTAGAAGGTGCTTAAAGTGACTTTAAAGAGAATGAGACGATGCAAAATGGTGTTTAGAAGGTGCTTAAAGTGACTTTAAAGAGAATGAGACGATGCAAAATGGTGTTTAGAAGGTGCTTAAGGTGACTTTAAAGAGAATGAGACGATGCAAAATGAGGTTTAGAAGGTGCTTAAAGTGACTTTAAAGAGAATGAGACGATGCAAAATGGTGTTTAGAAGGTGCTTAAAGTGACTTTAAAGAGAATGAGACGATGCAAAATGGTGTTTAGAAGGTGCTTAAGGTGACTTTAAAGAGAATGAGACGATGCAAAATGGTCTTTAGAAGGTGCTTAAGGTGACTTTAAAGAGAATGAGACGATGCAAAATGGTGTTTAGAAGGTGCTTAAGGTGACTTTAAAGAGAATGAGACGATGCAAAATGGTGTTTAGAAGGTGCTTAAGGTGACTTTAAAGAGAATGAGACGATGCAAAATGGTCTTTAGAAGGTGCTTAAGGTGACTTTAAAGAGAATGAGACGATGCAAAATGAGGTTTAGAAGGTGCTTAAAGTGACTTTAAAGAGAATGAGACGATGCAAAATGAGGTTTAGAAGGTTCTTAAGGTGACTTTAAAGAGAATGAGACGATGCAAAATGGTCTTTAGAAGGTGCTTAAAGTGACTTTAAAGAGAATGAGACGATGCAAAATGAGGTTTAGAAGGTGCTTAAAGTGACTTTAAAGAGAATGAGACGATGCAAAATGAGGTTTAGAAGGTGCTTAAGGTGACTTTAAAGAGAATGAGACGATGCAAAATGGTCTTTAGAAGGTGCTTAAAGTGACTTTAAAGAGAATGAGACGATGCAAAATGGTGTTTAGAAGGTGCTTAAGGTGACTTTAAAGAGAATGAGACGATGCAAAATGAGGTTTAGAAGGTGCTTAAAGTGACTTTAAAGAGAATGAGACGATGCAAAATGGTGTTTAGAAGGTGCTTAAGGTGACTTTAAAGAGAATGAGACGATGCAAAATGGTGTTTAGAAGGTGCTTAAGGTGACTTTAAAGAGAATGAGACGATGCAAAATGAGGTTTAGAAGGTGCTTAAGGTGACTTTAAAGAGAATGAGACGATGCAAAATGGTGTTTAGAAGGTGCTTAAGGTGACTTTAAAGAGAATGAGACGATGCAAAATGGTGTTTAGAAGGTGCTTAAGGTGACTTTAAAGAGAATGAGACGATGCAAAATGGTGTTTAGAAGGTGCTTAAGGTGACTTTAAAGAGAATGAGACGATGCAAAATGGTGTTTAGAAGGTGCTTAAGGTGACTTTAAAGAGAATGAGACGATGCAAAATGGTGTTTAGAAGGTGCTTAAAGTGACTTTAAAGAGAATGAGACGATGCAAAATGGTGTTTAGAAGCTGCTTAAGGTGACTATAAAGAGAATGAGACGATGCAAAATGGTGTTTAGAAGGTGCTTAAGGTGACTTTAAAGAGAATGAGACGATGCAAAATGGTGTTTAGAAGCTGCTTAAGGTGACTATAAAGAGAATGAGACGATGCAAAATGAGGTTTAGAAGGTGCTTAAAGTGACTTTAAAGAGAATGAGACGATGCAAAATGAGGTTTAGAAGGTGCTTAAAGTGACTTTAAAGAGAATGAGACGATGCAAAATGGTCTTTAGAAGGTGCTTAAAGTGACTTTAAAGAGAATGAGACGATGCAAAATGGTGTTTAGAAGGTGCTTAAAGTGACTTTAAAGAGAATGAGACGATGCAAAATGAGGTTTAGAAGGTGCTTAAAGTGACTTTAAAGAGAATGAGACGATGCAAAATGAGGTTTAGAAGGTGCTTAAGGTGACTATAAAGAGAATGAGACGATGCAAAATGGTGTTTAGAAGGTGCTTAAGGTGACTTTAAAGAGAATGAGACGATGCAAAATGAGGTTTAGAAGGTGCTTAAAGTGACTTTAAAGAGAATGAGACGATGCAAAATGAGGTTTAGAAGGTGCTTAAAGTGACTTTAAAGAGAATGAGACGATGCAAAATGAGGTTTAGAAGGTGCTTAAAGTGACTTTAAAGAGAATGAGACGATGCAAAATGGTGTTTAGAAGGTGCTTAAAGTGACTTTAAAGAGAATGAGACGATGCAAAATGGTGTTTAGAAGGTGCTTAAGGTGACTTTAAAGAGAATGAGACGATGCAAAATGAGGTTAAGAAGGTGCTTAAAGTGACTTAAAAGAGAATGAGACGATGCAAAATGGTCTTTAGAAGGTGCTTAAAGTGACTTTAAAGAGAATGAGACGATGCAAAATGAGGTTTAGAAGGTGCTTAAGGTGACTTTAAAGAGAATGAGACGATGCAAAATGGTGTTTAGAAGGTGCTTAAAGTGACTTTAAAGAGAATGAGACGATGCAAAATGAGGTTTAGAAGGTGCTTAAGGTGACTTTAAAGAGAATGAGACGATGCAAAATGGTGTTTAGAAGGTGCTTAAAGTGACTTTAAAGAGAATGAGACGATGCAAAATGGTGTTTAGAAGGTGCTTAAAGTGACTTTAAAGAGAATGAGACGATGCAAAATGGTGTTTAGAAGGTGCTTAAGGTGACTTTAAAGAGAATGAGACGATGCAAAATGAGGTTTGAAAGGTGCTTAAGGTGACTTTAAAGAGAATGAGACGATGCAAAATGAGGTTTAGAAGGTGCTTAAAGTGACTTTAAAGAGAATGAGACGATGCAAAATGCGGTTTAGAAGGTGCTTAAAGTGACTTTAAAGAGAATGAGACGATGCAAAATGGTGTTTAGAAGGTGCTTAAAGTGACTTTAAAGAGAATGAGACGATGCAAAATGAGGTTTAGAAGGTGCTTAAGGTGACTTTAAAGAGAATGAGACGATGCAAAATGGTGTTTAGAAGGTACTTAAGGTGACTTTAAAGAGAATGAGACGATGCAAAATTCTGTTTAGAAGGTGCTTAAAGTGACTTTAAAGAGAATGAGACGATGCAAAATGGTGTTTAGAAGGTGCTTAAAGTGACTTTAAAGAGAATGAGACGATGCAAAATGGTGTTTAGAAGGTGCTTAAGGTGACTTTAAAGAGAATGAGACGATGCAAAATGAGGTTTAGAAGGTGCTTAAAGTGACTTTAAAGAGAATGAGACGATGCAAAATGGTGTTTAGAAGGTGCTTAAAGTGACTTTAAAGAGAATGAGACGATGCAAAATGGTGTTTAGAAGGTGCTTAAAGTGACTTTAAAGAGAATGAGACGATGCAAAATGGTGTTTAGAAGGTGCTTAAGGTGACTTTAAAGAGAATGAGACGATGCAAAATGGTGTTTAGAAGGTGCTTAAGGTGACTTTAAAGAGAATGAGACGATGCAAAATGGTGTTTAGAAGGTGCTTAAAGTGACTTTAAAGAGAATGAGACGATGCAAAATGGTGTTTAGAAGGTGCTTAAGGTGACTTTAAAGAGAATGAGACGATGCAAAATGGTGTTTAGAAGGTGCTTAAGGTGACTTTAAAGAGAATGAGACGATGCAAAATGAGGTTTAGAAGGTGCTTAAAGTGACTTTAAAGAGAATGAGACGATGCAAAATGGTGTTTAGAAGGTGCTTAAGGTGACTTTAAAGAGAATGATACGATGCAAAATGGTGTTTAGAAGGTGCTTAAGGTGACTTTAAAGAGAATGAGACGATGCAAAATGGTGTTTAGAAGGTGCTTAAAGTGACTTTAAAGAGAATGAGACGATGCAAAATGAGGTTTAGAAGGTGCTTAAAGTGACTTTAAAGAGAATGAGACGATGCAAAATGGTGTTTAGAAGGTGCTTAAAGTGACTTTAAAGAGAATGAGACGATGCAAAATGGTGTTTAGAAGGTGCTTAAGGTGACTTTAAAGAGAATGAGACGATGCAAAATGGTGTTTAGAAGGTGCTTAAGGTGACTTAAAAGAGAATGAGACGATGCAAAATGGTGTTTAGAAGGTGCTTAAAGTGACTTTAAAGAGAATGAGACGATGCAAACTGGTGTTTAGAAGGTGCTTAAAGTGACTTTAAAGAGAATGAGACGATGCAAAATGAGGTTTAGAAGGTGCTTAAAGTGACTTTAAAGAGAATGAGACGATGCAAAATGGTGTTTAGAAGGTGCTTAAGGTGACTTTAAAGAGAATGAGACGATGCAAAATGGTGTTTAGAAGGTGCTTAAAGTGACTTTAAAGAGAATGAGACGATGCAAAATGGTGTTTAGAAGGTGCTTAAAGTGACTTTAAAGAGAATGAGACGATGCAAAATGGTGTTTAGAAGGTGCTTAAAGTGACTTTAAAGAGAATGAGACGATGCAAAATGGTGTTTAGAAGGTGCTTAAGGTGACTTTAAAGAGAATGAGACGATGCAAAATGGTGTTTAGAAGGTGCTTAAAGTGACTTTAAAGAGAATGAGACGATGCAAAATGAGGTTAAGAAGGTGCTTAAAGTGACTTTAAAGAGAATGAGACGATGCAAAATGGTCTTTAGAAGGTGCTTAAAGTGACTTTAAAGAGAATGAGACGATGCAAAATGGTGTTTAGAAGGTGCTTAAAGTGACTTTAAAGAGAATGAGACGATGCAAAATGAGGTTTAGAAGGTGCTTAAAGTGACTTTAAAGAGAATGAGACGATGCAAAATGAGGTTTAGAAGGTGCTTAAAGTGACTTTAAAGAGAATGAGACGATGCAAAATGGTGTTTGAAAGGTGCTTAAGGTGACTTTAAAGAGAATGAGACGATGCAAAATGGTGTTTAGAAGGTGCTTAAGGTGACTTTAAAGAGAATGAGACGATGCAAAATGAGGTTTAGAAGGTGCTTAAAGTGACTTTAAAGAGAATGAGACGATGCAAAATGGTGTTTAGAAGGTGCTTAAGGTGACTTTAAAGAGAATGAGACGATGCAAAATGAGGTTTAGAAGGTGCTTAAAGTGACTTTAAAGAGAATGAGACGATGCAAAATGGTGTTTAGAAGGTGCTTAAGGTGACTTTAAAGAGAATGAGACGATGCAAAATGGTGTTTAGAAGGTGCTTAAAGTGACTTTAAAGAGAATGAGACGATGCAAAATGAGGTTTAGAAGGTGCTTAAAGTGACTTTAAAGAGAATGAGACGATGCAAAATGGTCTTTAGAAGGTGCTTAAGGTGACTTTAAAGAGAATGAGACGATGCAAAATGGTCTTTAGAAGGTGCTTAAGGTGACTTTAAAGAGAATGAGACGATGCAAAATGGTGTTTAGAAGGTGCTTAAGGTGACTTTAAAGAGAATGAGACGATGCAAAATGAGGTTTAGAAGGTGCTTAAGGTGACTTTAAAGAGAATGAGACGATGCAAAATGGTGTTTAGAAGGTGCTTAAAGTGACTTTAAAGAGAATGAGACGATGCAAAATGAGGTTTAGAAGGTGCTTAAGGTGACTTTAAAGAGAATGAGACGATGCAAAATGAGGTTTAGAAGGTGCTTAAAGTGACTTTAAAGAGAATGAGACGATGCAAAATGAGGTTTGAAAGGTGCTTAAGGTGACTTTAAAGAGAATGAGACGATGCAAAATGAGGTTTAGAAGGTGCTTAAGGTGACTTTAAAGAGAATGAGACGATGCAAAATGGTGTTTAGAAGGTGCTTAAAGTGACTTTAAAGAGAATGAGACGATGCAAAATGGTCTTTAGAAGGTGCTTAAAGTGACTTTAAAGAGAATGAGACGATGCAAAATGGTGTTTAGAAGGTGCTTAAAGTGACTTTAAAGAGAATGAGACGATGCAAAATGAGGTTTAGAAGGTGCTTAAAGTGACTTTAAAGAGAATGAGACGATGCAAAATGGTGTTTAGAAGGTGCTTAAAGTGACTTTAAAGAGAATGAGACGATGCAAAATGGTGTTTAGAAGGTGCTTAAGGTGACTTTAAAGAGAATGAGACGATGCAAAATGGTGTTTAGAAGGTGCTTAAGGTGACTTTAAAGAGAATGAGACGATGCAAAATGGTGTTTAGAAGGTGCTTAAGGTGACTTTAAAGAGAATGAGACGATGCAAAATGGTGTTTAGAAGGTGCTTAAGGTGACTTTAAAGAGAATGAGACGATGCAAAATGAGGTTTAGAAGGTGCTTAAGGTGACTTTAAAGAGAATGAGACGATGCAAAATGAGGTTTAGAAGGTGCTTAAAGTGACTTTAAAGAGAATGAGACGATGCAAAATGGTGTTTAGAAGGTGCTTAAAGTGACTTTAAAGAGAATGAGACGATGCAAAATGAGGTTTAGAAGGTGCTTAAAGTGACTTTAAAGAGAATGAGACGATGCAAAATGAGGTTTAGAAGGTGCTTAAAGTGACTTTAAAGAGAATGAGACGATGCAAAATGAGGTTTAGAAGGTGCTTAAAGTGACTTTAAAGAGAATGAGACGATGCAAAATGAGGTTTACAATGTGCTTAAAGTGACTTTAAAGAGAATGAGACGATGCAAAATGGTGTTTAGAAGGTGCTTAAAGTGACTTAAAAGAGAATGAGACGATGCAAAATGGTGTTTAGAAGGTGCTTAAAGTGACTTTAAAGAGAATGAGACGATGCAAAATGAGGTTTAGAAGGTGCTTAAAGTGACTTAAAAGAGAATGAGACGATGCAAAATGGTGTTTAGAAGGTGCTTAAAGTGACTTTAAAGAGAATGAGACGATGCAAAATGAGGTTTAGAAGGTGCTTAAAGTGACTTTAAAGAGAATGAGACGATGCAAAATGAGGTTTAGAAGGTGCTTAAAGTGACTTTAAAGAGAATGAGACGATGCAAAATGGTGTTTAGAAGGTGCTTAAGGTGACTTTAAAGAGAATGAGACGATGCAAAATGAGGTTTAGAAGGTGCTTAAGGTGACTTTAAAGAGAATGAGACGATGCAAAATGAGGTTTAGAAGGTGCTTAAAGTGACTTTAAAGAGAATGAGACGATGCAAAATGAGGTTTAGAAGGTGCTTAAAGTGACTTTAAAGAGAATGAGACGATGCAAAATGGTGTTTAGAAGGTGCTTAAAGTGACTTTAAAGAGAATGAGACGATGCAAAATGAGGTTAAGAAGGTGCTTAAGGTGACTTTAAAGAGAATGAGACGATGCAAAATGAGGTTTAGAAGGTGCTTAAAGTGACTTTAAAGAGAATGAGACGATGCAAAATGAGGTTTAGAAGGTGCTTAAAGTGACTTTAAAGAGAATGAGACGATGCAAAATTCTGTTTAGAAGGTGCTTAAGGTGACTTTAAAGAGAATGAGACGATGCAAAATGAGGTTTAGAAGGTGCTTAAAGTGACTTTAAAGAGAATGAGACGATGCAAAATGGTGTTTAGAAGGTGCTTAAGGTGACTTTAAAGAGAATGAGACGATGCAAAATGGTGTTTAGAAGGTGCTTAAAGTGACTTAAAAGAGAATGAGACGATGCAAAATGGTGTTTAGAAGGTGCTTAAAGTGACTTTAAAGAGAATGAGACGATGCAAAATGAGGTTTAGAAGGTGCTTAAAGTGACTTTAAAGAGAATGAGACGATGCAAAATGGTGTTTAGAAGGTGCTTAAAGTGACTTTAAAGAGAATGAGACGATGCAAAATGGTGTTTAGAAGGTGCTTAAAGTGACTTTAAAGAGAATGAGACGATGCAAAATGGTGTTTAGAAGGTGCTTAAAGTGACTTTAAAGAGAATGAGACGATGCAAAATGGTGTTTAGAAGGTGCTTAAAGTGACTTTAAAGAGAATGAGACGATGCAAAATGGTGTCTAGAAGGTGCTTAAGGTGACTTTAAAGAGAATGAGACGATGCAAAATGAGGTTTAGAAGGTGCTTAAAGTGACTTTAAAGAGAATGAGACGATGCAAAATGAGGTTTAGAAGGTGCTTAAAGTGACTTTAAAGAGAATGAGACGATGCAAAATGGTGTTTAGAAGGTGCTTAAGGTGACTTTAAAGAGAATGAGACGATGCAAAATGAGGTTTAGAAGGTGCTTAAAGTGACTTTAAAGAGAATGAGACGATGCAAAATGGTGTTTAGAAGGTGCTTAAGGTGACTTTAAAGAGAATGAGACGATGCAAAATGAGGTTTAGAAGGTGCTTAAATTGACTTTAAAGAGAATGAGACGATGCAAAATGGTCTTTAGAAGGTGCTTAAGGTGACTTTAAAGAGAATGAGACGATGCAAAATGGTGTTTAGAAGGTGCTTAAGGTGACTTTAAAGAGAATGAGACGATGCAAAATGAGGTTTAGAAGGTGCTTAAAGTGACTTTAAAGAGAATGAGACGATGCAAAATGGTGTTTAGAAGGTGCTTAAAGTGACTTTAAAGAGAATGAGACGATGCAAAATGAGGTTTAGAAGCTGCTTAAAGTGACTTTAAAGAGAATGAGACGATGCAAAATGGTGTTTAGAAGGTGCTTAAGGTGACTTTAAAGAGAATGAGACGATGCAAAATGGTGTTTAGAAGGTGCTTAAAGTGACTTTAAAGAGAATGAGACGATGCAAAATGAGGTTTAGAAGGTGCTTAAAGTGACTTTAAAGAGAATGAGACGATGCAAAATGGTCTTTAGAAGGTGCTTAAAGTGACTTTAAAGAGAATGAGACGATGCAAAATGGTGTTTAGAAGGTGCTTAAAGTGACTTTAAAGAGAATGAGACGATGCAAAATGAGGTTTAGAAGGTGCTTAAAGTGACTTTAAAGAGAATGAGACGATGCAAAATGGTGTTTAGAAGGTGCTTAAGGTGACTTTAAAGAGAATGAGACGATGCAAAATGAGGTTTGAAAGGTGCTTAAGGTGACTTTAAAGAGAATGAGACGATGCAAAATGGTGTTTAGAAGGTGCTTAAGGTGACTTTAAAGAGAATGAGACGATGCAAAATGAGGTTTAGAAGGTGCTTAAAGTGACTTTAAAGAGAATGAGACGATGCAAAATGGTGTTTAGAAGGTGCTTAAGGTGACTTTAAAGAGAATGAGACGATGCAAAATGGGGTTTAGAAGGTGCTTAAAGTGACTTTAAAGAGAATGAGACGATGCAAAATGGTCTTTAGAAGGTGCTTAAAGTGACTTTAAAGAGAATGAGACGATGCAAAATGGTGTTTAGAAGGTGCTTAAAGTGACTTTAAAGAGAATGAGACGATGCAAAATGGTGTTTAGAAGGTGCTTAAGGTGACTTTAAAGAGAATGAGACGATGCAAAATGGTGTTTAGAAGGTGCTTAAAGTGACTTAAAAGAGAATGAGACGATGCAAAATGGTGTTTAGAAGGTGCTTAAAGTGACTTTAAAGAGAATGAGACGATGCAAAATGGTGTTTAGAAGGTGCTTAAAGTGACTTTAAAGAGAATGAGACGATGCAAAATGGTGTTTAGAAGGTGCTTAAGGTGACTTTAAAGAGAATGAGACGATGCAAAATGGTCTTTAGAAGGTGCTTAAGGTGACTTTAAAGAGAATGAGACGATGCAAAATGAGGTTTAGAAGGTGCTTAAAGTGACTTTAAAGAGAATGAGACGATGCAAAATGAGGTTTAGAAGGTGCTTAAGGTGACTTTAAAGAGAATGAGACGATGCAAAATGGTCTTTAGAAGGTGCTTAAGGTGACTTTAAAGAGAATGAGACGATGCAAAATGAGGTTTAGAAGGTGCTTAAAGTGACTTTAAAGAGAATGAGACGATGCAAAATGAGGTTTAGAAGGTGCTTAAGGTGACTTTAAAGAGAATGAGACGATGCAAAATGGTCTTTAGAAGGTGCTTAAAGTGACTTTAAAGAGAATGAGACGATGCAAAATGAGGTTTAGAAGGTGCTTAAAGTGACTTTAAAGAGAATGAGACGA
This sequence comes from Anopheles ziemanni, assembly GCF_943734765.1. Taxonomy (NCBI): domain Eukaryota; kingdom Metazoa; phylum Arthropoda; class Insecta; order Diptera; family Culicidae; genus Anopheles; species Anopheles ziemanni. The sequence goes on along the minus strand of NW_026689972.1, from coordinate 18,902 downwards.
TGCAAAATGAGGTTTAGAAGGTGCTTAAGGTGACTTTAAAGAGAATGAGACGATGCAAAATGGTCTTTAGAAGGTGCTTAAAGTGACTTTAAAGAGAATGAGACGATGCAAAATGGTGTTTAGAAGGTGCTTAAGGTGACTTTAAAGAGAATGAGACGATGCAAAATGAGGTTTAGAAGGTGCTTAAAGTGACTTTAAAGAGAATGAGACGATGCAAAATGGTGTTTAGAAGGTGCTTAAAGTGACTTTAAAGAGAATGAGACGATGCAAAATGGTGTTTAGAAGGTGCTTAAGGTGACTTTAAAGAGAATGAGACGATGCAAAATGAGGTTTAGAAGGTGCTTAAGGTGACTTTAAAGAGAATGAGACGATGCAAAATGGTGTTTAGAAGGTGCTTAAGGTGACTTTAAAGAGAATGAGACGATGCAAAATGGTGTTTAGAAGGTGCTTAAGGTGACTTTAAAGAGAATGAGACGATGCAAAATGGTGTTTAGAAGGTGCTTAAGGTGACTTTAAAGAGAATGAGACGATGCAAAATGGTGTTTAGAAGGTGCTTAAAGTGACTTTAAAGAGAATGAGACGATGCAAAATGGTGTTTAGAAGGTGCTTAAAGTGACTTTAAAGAGAATGAGACGATGCAAAATGAGGTTTAGAAGGTGCTTAATGTGACTTTAAAGAGAATGAGACGATGCAAAATGGTGTTTAGAAGGTGCTTAAGGTGACTTTAAAGAGAATGAGACGATGCAAAATGGTGTTTAGAAGGTGCTTAAAGTGACTTTAAAGAGAATGAGACGATGCAAAATGGTGTTTAGAAGGTGCTTAAGGTGACTTTAAAGAGAATGAGACGATGCAAAATGAGGTTTAGAAGGTGCTTAAAGTGACTTTAAAGAGAATGAGACGATGCAAAATGAGGTTTAGAAGGTGCTTAAAGTGACTTTAAAGAGAATGAGACGATGCAAAATGGTCTTTAGAAGGTGCTTAAAGTGACTTTAAAGAGAATGAGACGATGCAAAATGGTGTTTAGAAGGTGCTTAAAGTGACTTTAAAGAGAATGAGACGATGCAAAATGAGGTTTAGAAGGTGCTTAAAGTGACTTTAAAGAGAATGAGACGATGCAAAATGAGGTTTAGAAGGTGCTTAAAGTGACTTTAAAGAGAATGAGACGATGCAAAATGGTGTTTAGAAGCTGCTTAAGGTGACTTTAAAGAGAATGAGACGATGCAAAATGGTGTTTAGAAGGTGCTTAAGGTGACTTTAAAGAGAATGAGACGATGCAAAATGAGGTTTAGAAGGTGCTTAAAGTGACTTTAAAGAGAATGAGACGATGCAAAATGAGGTTTAGAAGGTGCTTAAAGTGACTTTAAAGAGAATGAGACGATGCAAAATGAGGTTTAGAAGGTGCTTAAAGTGACTTTAAAGAGAATGAGACGATGCAAAATGGTGTTTAGAAGGTGCTTAAAGTGACTTTAAAGAGAATGAGACGATGCAAAATGAGGTTTAGAAGGTGCTTAAGGTGACTTTAAAGAGAATGAGACGATGCAAAATGGTGTTTAGAAGGTACTTAAGGTGACTTTAAAGAGAATGAGACGATGCAAAATTCTGTTTAGAAGGTGCTTAAAGTGACTTTAAAGAGAATGAGACGATGCAAAATGGTGTTTAGAAGGTGCTTAAAGTGACTTTAAAGAGAATGAGACGATGCAAAATGGTGTTTAGAAGGTGCTTAAGGTGACTTTAAAGAGAATGAGACGATGCAAAATGAGGTTTAGAAGGTGCTTAAAGTGACTTTAAAGAGAATGAGACGATGCAAAATGGTGTTTAGAAGGTGCTTAAAGTGACTTTAATGAGAATGAGACGATGCAAAATGGTGTTTAGATGGTGCTTAAAGTGACTTTAAAGAGAATAAGACGATGCAAAATGAGGTTTAGAAGGTGCTTAAACTGACTTTAAAGAGAATGAGACGATGCAAAATGGTGTTTAGAAGGTGCTTAAAGTGACTTAAAAGAGAATGAGACGATGCAAAATGGTGTTTAGAAGGTGCTTAAAGTGACTTTAAAGAGAATGAGACGATGCAAAATGGTGTTTAGAAGGTGCTTAAAGTGACTTTAAAGAGAATGAGACGATGCAAAATGAGGTTTAGAAGGTGCTTAAAGTGACTTTAAAGAGAATGAGACGATGCAAAATGAGGTTTAGAAGGTGCTTAAAGTGACTTTAAAGAGAATGAGACGATGCAAAATGAGGTTTAGAAGGTGCTTAAAGTGACTTTAAAGAGAATGAGACGATGCAAAATGAGGTTTAGAAGGTGCTTAAGGTGACTTTAAAGAGAATGAGACGATGCAAAATGAGGTTTAGAAGGTGCTTAAAGTGACTTTAAAGAGAATGAGACGATGCAAAATGAGGTTTAGAAGGTGCTTAAGGTGACTTAAAAGAGAATGAGACGATGCAAAATGGTGTTTAGAAGGTGCTTAAAGTGACTTTAAAGAGAATGAGACGATGCAAAATGGTGTTTAGAAGGTGCTTAAGGTGACTTTAAAGAGAATGAGACGATGCAAAATGGTCTTTAGAAGGTGCTTAAAGTGACTTTAAAGAGAATGAGACGATGCAAAATTCTGTTTAGAAGGTGCTTAAAGTGACTTTAAAGAGAATGAGACGATGCAAAATGGTGTTTAGAAGGTGCTTAAAGTGACTGTTGGAAACGGTTCCAACGTTGTGCAAAAGCAAATAAAGAAAAGAATTCCTTAGGGACCGCTGTGGTGCGGAACCAAAAAATTAGTCTTTTATTAAACGCTTATGTTTGCACAATTCGCTCATTGCGCCCAAACGTGCCCTATTTATAGCCTTCTGCCGGCGAAGCCGACGCCAAGGGTCATCGCTCCTCTCGATCAGCCGATCCGTCAGCTAATCGATGAACTTCCCTTTTGGCTTATCACTATCATCAGGCTGTCTGTTCTAAGCCGAATTGACAGCTGGCGTTAGAAGCAAAGTGTTTCTAACATTCTCTTCCCCGAGTTAGACACATAGTTGTCTCACTCTTTCTCCAGCTGTCAATTCGGCTCTATGTGCTAACTAATCTTTTGTTATAACCGAATGTTTTGAAACTAATGTTTTGTGTTAACGAAAGCCCTGTCTGTTGGTAAGTATCCATTGCAGATTACTTTTTCTAATCTAAACCTTTTTAAACAGGACGATCGCAAATCGATGCGGTAATACACGCAAGTGATCCTATGGATCTGGCCGGACAAACAACCACCTCGAACGACGATTCGATGGCTACGGCAACGGACAGCTGAGCTCCATAGCTGGCTATCCTTCGAGGGATCCTCGGTCATCATTGGCGTACGATTGGAGACCTCGGACAGCAACAAAGCGAAAAATCGTTTCCGATGATTTCCGCCGTGAAACCAGGACCGCAAACGCTGCGCATTCCTTTCGCGCTGCCGACGATCGATGCTCTCCGGAGCAGTGCGTTCGTTGTGGGTGTGGAACGGCTGAATGTGTCGCCGATCGCGAAAGGACGCCGGCAGAACCGCACCGCAGTAATCGGGCATCAAATATAGCCCTCCGGTGGTGTACCGTTCACCTAGCTCAGCAGACACTAGCAAAATACTGATTTCCACTCGTTTATCCACAGACCGCAACGCTGGGAAAGGTAATCGGTGAGACGCCGTGTGCCACCAGTCCTGTCGTCGAAGCGCATCCAGTTCACGCTGCCGATGCTCAACGTTTCGCGATGCCGCCAATGATGGAACGGGGGGGTGTGCAGTACAAGTCGTCAACTGAGCACGGAAGCGCCGATAGCGTATCTGGATGGTCTGGATTGCGCCGATCTTCCTTAGGTAGATCGCTCGCTGCTTGCGCATGGCAATCGTTGACCTCCAGTGAGCTTGTATGGAAATCGTAGCTTCCCGAAGCCGGAGGTATTGTCCCTGTGCATTCACCACAGCAGCGTAGGCTCGAAAGCGCTGCTGAATCGTCGCTGCTGCTTGCCGCAATGCAATGAATCGATCGCGTGCTTCGATCATTGCACGGTGGCCACGAAACCACTGCTGGATGACGGTTGCAGCAAACCTTTGACGACGGAATTCCGCCTTCTGTCGCTCCATCAACCGGTTTGCGCGAAACCGTCTTTGCACGAAAACGGTCGTCTCGCGCAACCGCGCGCTTGCCGCCAAATCAAACTGCTCCTCCTCTTTCAGATGCGGGATGATTTCTGGATTCAAGCAGTGTCTTGTTGCAGCCGTTTGTGAATAAAGTGTCGTGTGCGTAGAATGTGCCGAGTGTCCTGTGGTTGAAGCGTAGTTCGTTGGTGCCGTAGATCCGAAAGGTGCTGTGTGTGCCGTTCCTAGTGCGTGTCCTTTTTCCGTGGCGTAGTTTTCCGGTGATCGATTTGAATACGCCATCGCTGGCGTAGTTGAGGTGTCCGCCATCGCGGTGTGCCTCTTGTTATGATCAATGGCATAACGCCACTGTTCGAACGCGGCCATTTCGTCGCGGCCGTGCTCGTTGCCTGAATAATGCACAGGTGGTTCGCGGGGTCGCAGCTCTTCCCCGTGAGAGCCTGCCGTACAGTAGCGGGATGTTTGCATCCTCGCCTTTATCTGCATCGCTTCCAGCTCCAATAGCTCCATCTCCATTTCAATGGCCTTCCTCCTTAAGAGGATCTCCTTCTGCCGCGCCGTGCGATACATTCCGCTGCGGCTCCGCGTGTCTCCTTCGTGTCCTTCAGCGAAACGGATGTCCTGGGCCGCCAGTCCAGCTTTTTGCACCAGTGTAGTGCCTTGTGGAGGGACGACCATCCTGTCGCTACGCACCCATTCCGGGACCCAACTCGTGGTGGTATACGCCGATAGGGTAGTGCTGTGCGACGAACTTGGCGTGGGAAATTGACCGCTTTGACCCCGGCGCGGTGTTACGCCACCGATTGTGGCTGCCGCTGCGTGGGTATTTGGCCACTCTTGCCCGCCAGTCCCGTGGGGGTACAGCCCCCAAACGGGCATCTCCTTCATCCGAAGTGACGCTGCTTCCATCACTCACTCGCGAACACGAAAACGCGGATTACTTACGACCCGAAATGATGGATTTTTCGAAATCCTTTACCGTAACTGAGTTTTATTCATAAAACTCGAAAGACTATAATTTTTTGGAATGTTGGAAACGGTTCCAACGTTGTGCAAAAGCAAATAAAGAAAAGAATTCCTTAGGGACCGCTGTGGTGCGGAACCAAAAAATTAGTCTTTTATTAAACGCTTATGTTTGCACAATTCGCTCATTGCGCCCAAACGTGCCCTATTTATAGCCTTCTGCCGGCGAAGCCGACGCCAAGGGTCATCGCTCCTCTCGATCAGCCGATCCGTCAGCTAATCGATGAACTTCCCTTTTGGCTTATCACTATCATCAGGCTGTCTGTTCTAAGCCGAATTGACAGCTGGCGTTAGAAGCAAAGTGTTTCTAACAGTCACTTTAAGCACCTTCTAAACACCATTTTGCATCATCTCATTCTCTTTAAAGTCACTTTAAGCACCTTCTAAACCTCATTTTGCATCGTCTCATTCTCTTTAAAGTCACTTTAAGCACCTTCTAAACACCATTTTGCATCGTCTCATTCTCTTTAAAGTCACTTTAAGCACCTTCTAAACCTCATTTTGCATCGTCTCATTCTCTTTAAAGTCACTTTAAGCACCTTCTAAAGACCATTTTGCATCGTCTCATTCTCTTTAAAGTCACTTTAAGCACCTTCTAAACACCATTTTGCATCGTCTCATTCTCTTTAAAGTCACTTTAAGCACCTTCTAAACCTCATTTTGCATCGTCTCATTCTCTTTAAAGTCACCTTAAGCACCTTCTAAACACCATTTTGCATCGTCTCATTCTCTTTAAAGTCACTTTAAGCACCTTCTAAACCTCATTTTGCATCGTCTCATTCTCTTTAAAGTCACTTTAAGCACCTTCTAAACCTCATTTTGCATCGTCTCATTCTCTTTAAAGTCACCTTAAGCACCTTCTAAACACCATTTTGCATCGTCTCATTCTCTTTAAAGTCACTTTAAGCACCTTCTAAACCTCATTTTGCATCGTCTCATTCTCTTTAAAGTCACCTTAAGCACCTTCTAAACACCATTTTGCATCGTCTCATTCTCTTTAAAGTCACTTTAAGCACCTTCTAAAGACCATTTTGCATCGTCTCATTCTCTTTTAAGTCACTTTAAGCACCTTCTAAACACCATTTTGCATCGTCTCATTCTCTTTAAAGTCACTTTAAGCACCTTCTAAACCTCATTTTGCATCGTCACATTCTCTTTAAAGTCACCTTAAGCACCTTCTAAACACCATTTTGCATCGTCTCATTCTCTTTAAAGTCACCTTAAGCACCTTCTAAACACCATTTTGCATCGTCTCATTCTCTTTAAAGTCACCTTAAGCACCTTCTAAACCTCATTTTGCATCGTCTCATTCTCTTTAAAGTCACTTTAAGCACCTTCTAAACACCATTTTGCATCGTCTCATTCTCTTTAAAGTCACCTTAAGCACCTTCTAAACACCATTTTGCATCGTCTCATTCTCTTTAAAGTCACTTTAAGCACCTTCTAAACCTCATTTTGCATCGTCTCATTCTCTTTAAAGTCACCTTAAGCACCTTCTAAAGACCATTTTGCATCGTCTCATTCTCTTTAAAGTCACCTTAAGCACCTTCTAAACACCATTTTGCATCGTCTCATTCTCTTTAAAGTCACTTTAAGCACCTTCTAAACCTCATTTTGCATCGTCTCATTCTCTTTAAAGTCACTTTAAGCACATTGTAAACCTCATTTATCATCGTCTCATTCTCTTTAAAGTCACTTTAAGCACATTGTAAACCTCATTTTGCATCGTCTCATTCTCTTTAAAGTCACTTTAAGCACCTTCTAAACCTCATTTATCATCGTCTCATTCTCTTTAAAGTCACTTTAAGCACCTTCTAAACCTCATTTTGCATCGTCTCATTCTCTTTAAAGTCACTTTAAGCACCTTCTAAACCTCATTTTGCATCGTCTCATTCTCTTTAAAGTCACTTTAAGCACCTTCTAAAGACCATTTTGCATCGTCTCATTCTCTTTTAAGTCACTTTAAGCACCTTCTAAACACCATTTTGCATCGTCTCATTCTCTTTAAAGTCACTTTAAGCACCTTCTAAACCTCATTTTGCATCGTCACATTCTCTTTAAAGTCACCTTAAGCACCTTCTAAACACCATTTTGCATCGTCTCATTCTCTTTAAAGTCACTTTAAGCACCTTCTAAACACCATTTTGCATCGTCTCATTCTCTTTAAAGTCACCTTAAGCACCTTCTAAACACCATTTTGCATCGTCTCATTCTCTTTAAAGTCACTTTAAGCACCTTCTAAACCTCATTTTGCATCGTCTCATTCTCTTTAAAGTCACCTTAAGCACCTTCTAAACACCATTTTGCATCGTCTCATTCTCTTTAAAGTCACCTTAAGCACCTTCTAAACCTTATTTTGCATCGTCTCATTCTCTTTAAAGTCACCTTAAGCACCTTCTAAAGACCATTTTGCATCGTCTCATTCTCTTTAAAGTCACTTTAAGCACCTTCTAAACCTCATTTTGCATCGTCTCATTCTCTTTAAAGTCACTTTAAGCACCTTCTAAACCTCATTTTGCATCGTCTCATTCTCTTTAAAGTCACTTTAAGCACCTTCTAAACCTCATTTTGCATCGTCTCATTCTCTTTAAAGTCACCTTAAGCACCTTCTAAACACCATTTTGCATCGTCTCATTCTCTTTAAAGTCACTTTAAGCACCTTCTAAACAGAATTTTGCATCGTCTCATTCTCTTTAAAGTCACCTTAAGTACCTTCTAAACACCATTTTGCATCGTCTCATTCTCTTTAAAGTCACTTTAAGCACCTTCTAAACCTCATTTTGCATCGTCTCATTCTCTTTAAAGTCACCTTAAGCACCTTCTAAACACCATTTTGCATCGTCTCATTCTCTTTAAAGTCACTTTAAGCATTTTCTAAAGACCATTTTGCATCGTCTCATTCTCTTTAAAGTCACTTTAAGCACCTTCTAAACACCATTTTGCATCGTCTCATTCTCTTTAAAGTCACTTTAAGCACCTTCTAAACCTCATTTTGCATCGTCTCATTCTCTTTAAAGTCACTTTAAGCACCTTCTAAACACCATTTTGCATCGTCTCATTCTCTTTAAAGTCACTTTAAGCACCTTCTAAACACCATTTTGCATCGTCTCATTCTCTTTAAAGTCACTTTAAGCACCTTTTAAACACCATTTTGCATCGTCTCATTCTCTTTAAAGTCACTTTAAGCACCTTCTAAACACCATTTTGCATCGTCTCATTCTCTTTAAAGTCACTTTAAGCACCTTCTAAACACCATTTTGCATCGTCTCATTCTCTTTAAAGTCACTTTAAGCACCTTCTAAACACCATTTTGCATCGTCTCATTCTCTTTAAAGTCACTTTAAGCACCTTCTAAACCTCATTTTGCATCGTCTCATTCTCTTTAAAGTCACTTTAAGCACCTTCTAAACCTCATTTTGCATCGTCTCATTCTCTTTAAAGTCACTTTAAGCACCTTCTAAACCTCATTTTGCATCGTCTCATTCTCTTTAAAGTCACTTTAAGCACCTTCTAAACCTCATTTTGCATCGTCTCATTCTCTTTAAAGTCACCTTAAGCACCTTCTAAACCTCATTTTGCATCGTCTCATTCTCTTTAAAGTCACTTTAAGCACATTGTAAACCTCATTTATCATCGTCTCATTCTCTTTAAAGTCACTTTAAGCACATTGTAAACCTCATTTTGCATCGTCTCATTCTCTTTAAAGTCACTTTAAGCACCTTCTAAACCTCATTTATCATCGTCTCATTCTCTTTAAAGTCACTTTAAGCACCTTCTAAACCTCATTTTGCATCGTCTCATTCTCTTTAAAGTCACTTTAAGCACCTTCTAAACCTCATTTTGCATCGTCTCATTCTCTTTAAAGTCACCTTAAGCACCTTCTAAACCCCATTTTGCATCGTCTCATTCTCTTTAAAGTCACTTTAAGCACCTTCTAAACCTCATTTTGCATCGTCTCATTCTCTTTAAAGTCACTTTAAGCACATTGTAAACCTCATTTATCATCGTCTCATTCTCTTTAAAGTCACTTTAAGCACATTGTAAACCTCATTTTGCATCGTCTCATTCTCTTTAAAGTCACTTTAAGCACCTTCTAAACCTCATTTATCATCGTCTCATTCTCTTTAAAGTCACTTTAAGCACCTTCTAAACCTCATTTTGCATCGTCTCATTCTCTTTAAAGTCACTTTAAGCACCTTCTAAACCTCATTTTGCATCGTCTCATTCTCTTTAAAGTCACCTTAAGCACCTTCTAAACCCCATTTTGCATCGTCTCATTCTCTTTAAAGTCACTTTAAGCACCTTCTAAACCTCATTTTGCATCGTCTCATTCTCTTTAAAGTCACTTTAAGCACCTTCTAAACCTCATTTTGCATCGTCTCATTCTCTTTAAAGTCACCTTAAGCACCTTCTAAACCTCATTTTGCATCGTCTCATTCTCTTTAAAGTCACTTTAAGCACCTTCTAAAGACCATTTTGCATCGTCTCATTCTCTTTAAAGTCACTTTAAGCACCTTCTAAACCTCATTTTGCATCGTCTCATTCTCTTTAAAGTCACTTTAAGCACCTTCTAAACCTCATTTTGCATCGTCTCATTCTCTTTAAAGTCACTTTAAGCACCTTCTAAACCTCATTTTGCATCGTCTCATTCTCTTTAAAGTCACTTTAAGCACCTTCTAAACCTCATTTTGCATCGTCTCATTCTCTTTAAAGTCACTTTAAGCACCTTCTAAACCTCATTTTGCATCGTCTCATTCTCTTAAGAGTCACCTTAAGCACCTTCTAAACCTCATTTTGCATCGTCTCATTCTCTTTAAAGTCACCTTAAGCACCTTCTAAACCTCATTTTGCATCGTCTCATTCTCTTTAAAGTCACTTTAAGCACCTTCTAAACCTCATTTTGCATCGTCTCATTCTCTTTAAAGTCACCTTAAGCACCTTCTAAACCTCATTTTGCATCGTCTCATTCTCTTTAAAGTCACTTTAAGCACCTTCTAAACCTCATTTTGCATCGTCTCATTCTCTTTAAAGTCACCTTAAGCACCTTCTAAACACCATTTTGCATCGTCTCATTCTCTTTAAAGTCACCTTAAGCACCTTCTAAACCTCATTTTGCATCGTCTCATTCTCTTTAAAGTCACTTTAAGCACCTTCTAAACACCATTTTGCATCGTCTCATTCTCTTTAAAGTCACTTTAAGCACCTTCTAAACCTCATTTTGCATCGTCTCATTCTCTTTAAAGTCACCTTAAGCACCTTCTAAACACCATTTTGCATCGTCTCATTCTCTTTAAAGTCACCTTAAGCACCTTCTAAACACCATTTTGCATCGTCTCATTCTCTTTAAAGTCACTTTAAGCACCTTCTAAACCTCATTTTGCATCGTCTCATTCTCTTTAAAGTCACCTTAAGCACCTTCTAAACACCATTTTGCATCGTCTCATTCTCTTTAAAGTCACTTTAAGCACCTTCTAAACCTCATTTTGCATCGTCTCATTCTCTTTAAAGTCACCTTAAGCACCTTCTAAACACCATTTTGCATCGTCTCATTCTCTTTAAAGTCACTTTAAGCACCTTCTAAACCTCATTTTGCATCGTCTCATTCTCTTTAAAGTCACTTTAAGCACCTTCTAAACACCATTTTGCATCGTCTCATTCTCTTTAAAGTCACCTTAAGCACCTTCTAAACCTCATTTTGCATCGTCTCATTCTCTTTAAAGTCACTTTAAGCACCTTCTAAACCTCATTTTGCATCGTCTCATTCTCTTTAAAGTCACCTTAAGCACCTTCTAAACACCATTTTGCATCGTCTCATTCTCTTTAAAGTCACCTTAAGCACCTTCTAAACCTCATTTTGCATCGTCTCATTCTCTTTAAAGTCACTTTAAGCACCTTCTAAACCTCATTTTGCATCGTCTCATTCTCTTTAAAGTCACTTTAAGCACCTTCTAAACCTCATTTTGCATCGTCTCATTCTCTTTAAAGTCACCTTAAGCACCTTCTAAACCTCATTTTGCATCGTCTCATTCTCTTTAAAGTCACTTTAAGCACCTTCTAAACCTCATTTTGCATCGTCTCATTCTCTTTAAAGTCACCTTAAGCACCTTCTAAACACCATTTTGCATCGTCTCATTCTCTTTAAAGTCACTTTAAGCACCTTCTAAACAGAATTTTGCATCGTCTCATTCTCTTTAAAGTCACCTTAAGTACCTTCTAAACACCATTTTGCATCGTCTCATTCTCTTTAAAGTCACTTTAAGCACCTTCTAAACCTCATTTTGCATCGTCTCATTCTCTTTAAAGTCACTTTAAGCACCTTCTAAACACCATTTTGCATCGTCTCATTCTCTTTAAAGTCACTTTAAGCACTTTCTAAAGACCATTTTGCATCGTCTCATTCTCTTTAAAGTCACTTTAAGCACCTTCTAAACACCATTTTGCATCGTCTCATTCTCTTTAAAGTCACTTTAAGCACCTTCTAAACCTCATTTTGCATCGTCTCATTCTCTTTAAAGTCACTTTAAGCACCTTCTAAACACCATTTTGCATCGTCTCATTCTCTTTAAAGTCACTTTAAGCACCTTCTAAACACCATTTTGCATCGTCTCATTCTCTTTAAAGTCACTTTAAGCACCTTTTAAACACCATTTTGCATCGTCTCATTCTCTTTAAAGTCACTTTAAGCACCTTCTAAACACCATTTTGCATCGTCTCATTCTCTTTAAAGTCACTTTAAGCACCTTCTAAACACCATTTTGCATCGTCTCATTCTCTTTAAAGTCACTTTAAGCACCTTCTAAACCTCATTTTGCATCGTCTCATTCTCTTTAAAGTCACCTTAAGCACCTTCTAAACACCATTTTGCATCGTCTCATTCTCTTTAAAGTCACCTTAAGCACCTTCTAAACCTCATTTTGCATCGTCTCATTCTCTTTAAAGTCACCTTAAGCACCTTCTAAAGACCATTTTGCATCGTCTCATTCTCTTTAAAGTCACTTTAAGCACCTTCTAAACCTCATTTTGCATCGTCTCATTCTCTTTAAAGTCACTTTAAGCACCTTCTAAACCTCATTTTGCATCGTCTCATTCTCTTTAAAGTCACTTTAAGCACCTTCTAAACCTCATTTTGCATCGTCTCATTCTCTTTAAAGTCACCTTAAGCACCTTCTAAACACCATTTTGCATCGTCTCATTCTCTTTAAAGTCACTTTAAGCACCTTCTAAACAGTATCTTGCATCGTCTCATTCTCTTTAAAGTCACCTTAAGTACCTTCTAAACACCATTTTGCATCGTCTCATTCTCTTTAAAGTCACTTTAAGCACCTTCTAAACCTCATTTTGCATCGTCTCATTCTCTTTAAAGTCACTTTAAGCACCTTCTAAACACCATTTTGCATCGTCTCATTCTCTTTAAAGTCACTTTAAGCACTTTCTAAAGACCATTTTGCATCGTCTCATTCTCTTTAAAGTCACTTTAAGCACCTTCTAAACACCATTTTGCATCGTCTCATTCTCTTTAAAGTCACTTTAAGCACCTTCTAAACCTCATTTTGCATCGTCTCATTCTCTTTAAAGTCACTTTAAGCACCTTCTAAACACCATTTTGCATCGTCTCATTCTCTTTAAAGTCACTTTAAGCACCTTCTAAACACCATTTTGCATCGTCTCATTCTCTTTAAAGTCACTTTAAGCACCTTTTAAACACCATTTTGCATCGTCTCATTCTCTTTAAAGTCACTTTAAGCACCTTCTAAACACCATTTTGCATCGTCTCATTCTCTTTAAAGTCACTTTAAGCACCTTCTAAACACCATTTTGCATCGTCTCATTCTCTTTAAAGTCACTTTAAGCACCTTCTAAACACCATTTTGCATCGTCTCATTCTCTTTAAAGTCACTTTAAGCACCTTCTAAACCTCATTTTGCATCGTCTCATTCTCTTTAAAGTCACTTTAAGCACCTTCTAAACCTCATTTTGCATCGTCTCATTCTCTTTAAAGTCACCTTAAGCACCTTCTAAACCTCATTTTGCATCGTCTCATTCTCTTTAAAGTCACTTTAAGCACATTGTAAACCTCATTTATCATCGTCTCATTCTCTTTAAAGTCACTTTAAGCACATTGTAAACCTCATTTTGCATCGTCTCATTCTCTTTAAAGTCACTTTAAGCACCTTCTAAACCTCATTTATCATCGTCTCATTCTCTTTAAAGTCACTTTAAGCACCTTCTAAACCTCATTTTGCATCGTCTCATTCTCTTTAAAGTCACTTTAAGCACCTTCTAAACCTCATTTTGCATCGTCTCATTCTCTTTAAAGTCACCTTAAGCACCTTCTAAACCCCATTTTGCATCGTCTCATTCTCTTTAAAGTCACTTTAAGCACCTTCTAAACCTCATTTTGCATCGTCTCATTCTCTTTAAAGTCACTTTAAGCACATTGTAAACCTCATTTATCATCGTCTCATTCTCTTTAAAGTCACTTTAAGCACATTGTAAACCTCATTTTGCATCGTCTCATTCTCTTTAAAGTCACTTTAAGCACCTTCTAAACCTCATTTATCATCGTCTCATTCTCTTTAAAGTCACTTTAAGCACCTTCTAAACCTCATTTTGCATCGTCTCATTCTCTTTAAAGTCACTTTAAGCACCTTCTAAACCTCATTTTGCATCGTCTCATTCTCTTTAAAGTCACCTTAAGCACCTTCTAAACCCCATTTTGCATCGTCTCATTCTCTTTAAAGTCACTTTAAGCACCTTCTAAACCTCATTTTGCATCGTCTCATTCTCTTTAAAGTCACTTTAAGCACCTTCTAAACCTCATTTTGCATCGTCTCATTCTCTTTAAAGTCACCTTAAGCACCTTCTAAACCTCATTTTGCATCGTCTCATTCTCTTTAAAGTCACTTTAAGCACCTTCTAAAGACCATTTTGCATCGTCTCATTCTCTTTAAAGTCACTTTAAGCACCTTCTAAACCTCATTTTGCATCGTCTCATTCTCTTTAAAGTCACTTTAAGCACCTTCTAAACCTCATTTTGCATCGTCTCATTCTCTTTAAAGTCACTTTAAGCACCTTCTAAACCTCATTTTGCATCGTCTCATTCTCTTTAAAGTCACTTTAAGCACCTTCTAAACCTCATTTTGCATCGTCTCATTCTCTTTAAAGTCACTTTAAGCACCTTCTAAACCTCATTTTGCATCGTCTCATTCTCTTAAGAGTCACCTTAAGCACCTTCTAAACCTCATTTTGCATCGTCTCATTCTCTTTAAAGTCACCTTAAGCACCTTCTAAACCTCATTTTGCATCGTCTCATTCTCTTTAAAGTCACTTTAAGCACCTTCTAAACCTCATTTTGCATCGTCTCATTCTCTTTAAAGTCACCTTAAGCACCTTCTAAACCTCATTTTGCATCGTCTCATTCTCTTTAAAGTCACTTTAAGCACCTTCTAAACCTCATTTTGCATCGTCTCATTCTCTTTAAAGTCACCTTAAGCACCTTCTAAACACCATTTTGCATCGTCTCATTCTCTTTAAAGTCACCTTAAGCACCTTCTAAACCTCATTTTGCATCGTCTCATTCTCTTTAAAGTCACTTTAAGCACCTTCTAAACACCATTTTGCATCGTCTCATTCTCTTTAAAGTCACTTTAAGCACCTTCTAAACCTCATTTTGCATCGTCTCATTCTCTTTAAAGTCACCTTAAGCACCTTCTAAACACCATTTTGCATCGTCTCATTCTCTTTAAAGTCACCTTAAGCACCTTCTAAACACCATTTTGCATCGTCTCATTCTCTTTAAAGTCACTTTAAGCACCTTCTAAACCTCATTTTGCATCGTCTCATTCTCTTTAAAGTCACCTTAAGCACCTTCTAAACACCATTTTGCATCGTCTCATTCTCTTTAAAGTCACTTTAAGCACCTTCTAAACCTCATTTTGCATCGTCTCATTCTCTTTAAAGTCACCTTAAGCACCTTCTAAACACCATTTTGCATCGTCTCATTCTCTTTAAAGTCACTTTAAGCACCTTCTAAACCTCATTTTGCATCGTCTCATTCTCTTTAAAGTCACTTTAAGCACCTTCTAAACACCATTTTGCATCGTCTCATTCTCTTTAAAGTCACCTTAAGCACCTTCTAAACCTCATTTTGCATCGTCTCATTCTCTTTAAAGTCACTTTAAGCACCTTCTAAACCTCATTTTGCATCGTCTCATTCTCTTTAAAGTCACCTTAAGCACCTTCTAAACACCATTTTGCATCGTCTCATTCTCTTTAAAGTCACCTTAAGCACCTTCTAAACCTCATTTTGCATCGTCTCATTCTCTTTAAAGTCACTTTAAGCACCTTCTAAACCTCATTTTGCATCGTCTCATTCTCTTTAAAGTCACTTTAAGCACCTTCTAAACCTCATTTTGCATCGTCTCATTCTCTTTAAAGTCACCTTAAGCACCTTCTAAACCTCATTTTGCATCGTCTCATTCTCTTTAAAGTCACTTTAAGCACCTTCTAAAGACCATTTTGCATCGTCTCATTCTCTTTAAAGTCACCTTAAGCACCTTCTAAACACCATTTTGCATCGTCTCATTCTCTTTAAAGTCACTTTAAGCACCTTCTAAACCTCATTTTGCATCGTCTCATTCTCTTTAAAGTCACCTTAAGCACCTTCTAAACACCATTTTGCATCGTCTCATTCTCTTTAAAGTCACTTTAAGCACCTTCTAAACCTCATTTTGCATCGTCTCATTCTCTTTAAAGTCACTTTAAGCACCTTCTAAACACCATTTTGCATCGTCTCATTCTCTTTAAAGTCACTTTAAGCACCTTCTAAACACCATTTTGCATCGTCTCATTCTCTTTAAAGTCACTTTAAGCACCTTCTAAACCTCATTTTGCATCGTCTCATTCTCTTTAAAGTCACCTTAAGCACCTTCTAAACACCATTTTGCATCGTCTCATTCTCTTTAAAGTCACTTTAAGCACCTTCTAAACACCATTTTGCATCGTCTCATTCTCTTTAAAGTCACTTTAAGCACCTTCTAAACACCATTTTGCATCGTCTCATTCTCTTTAAAGTCACTTTAAGCACCTTCTAAACACCATTTTGCATCGTCTCATTCTCTTTAAAGTCACTTTAAGCACCTTCTAAACACCATTTTGCATCGTCTCATTCTCTTTAAAGTCACCTTAAGCACCTTCTAAACACCATTTTGCATCGTCTCATTCTCTTTAAAGTCACTTTAAGCACCTTCTAAACCTCATTTTGCATCGTCTCATTCTCTTTAAAGTCACTTTAAGCACCTTCTAAACACCATTTTGCATCGTCTCATTCTCTTTAAAGTCACTTTAAGCACCTTCTAAACCTCATTTTGCATCGTCTCATTCTCTTTAAAGTCACTTTAAGCACCTTCTAAAGACCATTTTGCATCGTCTCATTCTCTTTAAAGTCACTTTAAGCACCTTCTAATCACCATTTTGCATCGTCTCATTCTCTTTAAAGTCACTTTAAGCACCTTCTAAACCTCATTTTGCATCGTCTCATTCTCTTTAAAGTCACCTTAAGCACCTTCTAAACACCATTTTGCATCGTCTCATTCTCTTTAAAGTCACCTTAAGCACCTTCTAAACACCATTTTGCATCGTCTCATTCTCTTTAAAGTCACCTTAAGCACCTTCTAAACCTCATTTTGCATCGTCTCATTCTCTTTAAAGTCACTTTAAGCACCTTCTAAACACCATTTTGCATCGTCTCATTCTCTTTAAAGTCACTTTAAGCACCTTCTAAACCTCATTTTGCATCGTCTCATTCTCTTTAAAGTCACCTTAAGCACCTTCTAAACACCATTTTGCATCGTCTCATTCTCTTTAAAGTCACTTTAAGCACCTTCTAAACCTCATTTTGCATCGTCTCATTCTCTTTAAAGTCACCTTAAGCACCTTCTAAACACCATTTTGCATCGTCTCATTCTCTTTAAAGTCACTTTAAGCACCTTCTAAACCTCATTTTGCATCGTCTCATTCTCTTTAAAGTCACCTTAAGCACCTTCTAAACACCATTTTGCATCGTCTCATTCTCTTTAAAGTCACTTTAAGCACCTTCTAAACCTCATTTTGCATCGTCTCATTCTCTTTAAAGTCACTTTAAGCACCTTCTAAACACCATTTTGCATCGTCTCATTCTCTTTAAAGTCACTTTAAGCACCTTCTAAACCTCATTTTGCATCGTCTCATTCTCTTTAAAGTCACCTTAAGCACCTTCTAAACACCATTTTGCATCGTCTCATTCTCTTTAAAGTCACCTTAAGCACCTTCTAAACACCATTTTGCATCGTCTCATTCTCTTTAAAGTCACTTTAAGCACATTGTAAACCTCATTTATCATCGTCTCATTCTCTTTAAAGTCACTTTAAGCACCTTCTAAACACCATTTTGCATCGTCTCATTCTCTTTAAAGTCACTTTAAGCACCTTCTAAACACCATTTTGCATCGTCTCATTCTCTTTAAAGTCACCTTAAGCACCTTCTAAACCTCATTTTGCATCGTCTCATTCTCTTTAAAGTCACTTTAAGCACCTTCTAAACACCATTTTGCATCGTCTCATTCTCTTTAAAGTCACTTTAAGCACCTTCTAAACCTCATTTTGCATCGTCTCATTCTCTTTAAAGTCACTTTAAGCACCTTCTAAACCTCATTTTGCATCGTCTCATTCTCTTTAAAGTCACTTTAAGCACCTTCTAAAGACCATTTTGCATCGTCTCATTCTCTTTAAAGTCACTTTAAGCACCTTCTAAACACCATTTTGCATCGTCTCATTCTCTTTAAAGTCACTTTAAGCACCTTCTAAAGACCATTTTGCATCGTCTCATTCTCTTTAAAGTCACTTTAAGCACCTTCTAAACACCATTTTGCATCGTCTCATTCTCTTTAAAGTCACTTTAAGCACCTTCTAAACCTCATTTTGCATCGTCTCATTCTCTTTAAAGTCACTTTAAGCACCTTCTAAACCTCATTTTGCATCGTCTCATTCTCTTTAAAGTCACCTTAAGCACCTTCTAAACACCATTTTGCATCGTCTCATTCTCTTTAAAGTCACCTTAAGCACCTTCTAAACCTCATTTTGCATCGTCTCATTCTCTTTAAAGTCACCTTAAGCACCTTCTAAACACCATTTTGCATCGTCTCATTCTCTTTAAAGTCACTTTAAGCACCTTCTAAACCTCATTTTGCATCGTCTCATTCTCTTTAAAGTCACCTTAAGCACCTTCTAAACACCATTTTGCATCGTCTCATTCTCTTTAAATTCACCTTAAGCACCTTCTAAACACCATTTTGCATCGTCTCATTCTCTTTAAAGTCACTTTAAGCACCTTCTAAACCTCATTTTGCATCGTCTCATTCTCTTTAAAGTCACCTTAAGCACCTTCTAAACACCATTTTGCATCGTCTCATTCTCTTTAAAGTCACTTTAAGCACCTTCTAAACCTCATTTTTGCATCGTCTCATTCTCTTTAAAGTCACTTTAAGCACCTTCTAAACACCATTTTGCATCGTCTCATTCTCTTTAAAGTCACTTTAAGCACCTTCTAAACCTCATTTTGCATCGTCTCATTCTCTTTAAAGTCACCTTAAGCACCTTCTAAACACCATTTTGCATCGTCTCATTCTCTTTAAAGTCACTTTAAGCACCTTCTAAACCTCATTTTGCATCGTCTCATTCTCTTTAAAGTCACCTTAAGCACCTTCTAAACACCATTTTGCATCGTCCC